>NW_027601918.1:0-62293 GCF_053455715.1 Rhinoraja longicauda | reverse complement strand
TCCAAAGACTGGGAATTGTGGCGATACTGAGGGATGGAAATTGGGAGCGGCATTGCTCCAGCAAAGGGGATATTGTTTCAAACTCCATCAGGTCCAACTCTCCGCCTCATGTTGTTTGTCTGATTTCCTTCAATCCGCTTCACTCACGAAGACTATCCCAAATTCCAGGGACCCTCTCAGGGCTTCTGGTGCCCAGTTTGAAGGTGGACTGGGCGACATTTGTCCACAGATTGAGGAATTAGTTCAACAGACCACCTCGCAATAAAATGCCCCGTCCACTCTGCTTCACCGCTCAATATGATCGCGGCTTAACTGATTGCAACCTCACCCCCACACTCCCGGCGAGGCTGGTAACCATTCACTCCTTGCTTGCCTGCAGTGGGTCTGATTTTGCGCCGGGACAATAACATTCTCTGCCTTCGTCACCTCTGAGCAGGAACGACCGAAAGACTCACGACACTCAGAGAACAGAAACATTGTGGCTTCAGAATTGTCCGAAACCCAAATAAAACAGCGAATGATACAACACATCTCCCTCCTCCCTTTCTCTCTCCCTCCATCCTTACTGCTGTCGCTCTCTCTGAACTATCACTCTCTCCTACCATCTCTAATCTTCCTCTCGACGCCGCCATCTCTCTGTCAACCGCTCTCTCCTAACCCACCCCCTCCTTCTCACTCCCATTGCATTTATCCCTCCGTTTCTTTCTATCTATCTGACCCTTCCATCGCTCCGTTTGGCCAACCCACGCGATCTGAACTCCGCTCTCTTTTCATGTTACCACTCTCCCTTTGTTACTTAACTCTCCCTCCATCTCTTCTTTCGTCTTCTCCGCTATCTCTTCCTTTCACCACTGTACTCCCTATCTGTCTCTCTCTTTTCCCCAACATTCCTCCTGCTCGTCCTCATCTCCCTCTCCAATGCCTTTCTTGCGAAGTGCGGTTAAAACGGCCAGCCACCATGGAATGTCTCTCTACCCCGTTCCCTCACACTTCAATAGCCCTTCCAGGTGAGGCTGCTGTTCACATGCACCTCATCTAATCCCTTCTATTGCATGCGGTGTTCCAGATATGGTCTCCTTTGCATCGGCGTGGTCAAGTGGAGACTCGGCGACCGTTCGGCCCAACACTTACCGTCGTTCCGTCAAGGCCTCCCGGATCTTCCCGTTGTAACTCGCCTTCCCACACTGACCTTTCTGTCCTTTGCTTCCTCTATTGCCAGACTGAAGCGACATGCAAACTGAAAGAACGCCACTTCATATTCCGCCCTTGGTGCCTTGCAACAATAGACTATAGACAATAGGTGCAGGAGGAGGCCATTCGGCCCTTCGAGCCTGTACTCACCGCCATTCAAAGTGATCATGGCTGATCATTCTCAATCACTACCCCGTTCCTGCCATCTCCCCATACCCCCTGACTCCGCAATCCTTAAGAGCTCTATCTAGCTCTCTCTTGAGTGCATTCAGAGAATTAGCCTCCACTGCCTTCTGTGGCAGAGAACTCCTAATGGTATGAACTTTGAATTATCCAATGTTAGGTAACTAAGTGCAAATTCCCACTTCCCCCTCCCTCTTCCTCGTGCTTCATCCGGACTCGCACCAATATATCCCCTCCACCACATCTTCAACCGATATTACTTCCTCTTTCTTTATAATTCCATCCTGCTCAACCCTTACCTCGCACCTGACAATGAAAACGGTATTCACCCGCTTATCGTTCAACTCGCTTTGTCCTGCTGTTCCCCCGTCCCACCACAATCAGTCTGAAGAAATGTGCCGAACCGAAACTTCACCCATCCATGTCCTTAGCAGGCTTAGCCAGTTCGGCATGCCCTCTACAACTCTCACCAACATCTACAGATGCACCATAGAAAGTATTTTATCAAGATGCAGCACAGCTTGGTTTAGGAACAGCTCCATACAAGAACGCAAGAAATTGCTGCGAATTGTCCAGACCATCACACAAAGCAACCTCCGTTATATTGACTCAATTTATAAACCACGCTGCCTCGGCAAGGCCAGCAGCATAATCAAGGACGAGTTGCACCCTTGCCACTCCTGCTTCTCCTCTGTCCCATCAGGCAAAATGTATAGAAGTGTGAAAATGCACACCTCCAGTTTCAGGGACAGTGTCTTCCCAGCTGTTATCAGGCAACGGAATCATCCCACCACAACCAGAAAGCAATGCTGAACTACTATCCACCTCTTTGTTGACCCTCGGACTATCCTCAATCGGATTTTGCAGGCTTTACCTTGCACTGAACGTTATCCCTTATCATGTATCTATACTCTGTAAATGGCTCGGCTGTAATGATGTATTTTGTTTTACCACTGACTAGGTAGCACGCAACAAAAGCTTTTCACGGTACCTCGGTACACGTGACAATAAACTGCACTGAACTGACATACTCAACTAGATTTCTCCAGAGGTGCAGCCTGACTCGCATTGGATATTGATTGTGTGTGACAGTGCGAGTGTGCGAGTCCGTGCAAGAGTGTGTTAGCACGTGAGTGCGAGTGTGAATGTGTGAGATTGTGCAAATGAGTCGGTGTGTGTGTGTGTGTATGCGTTAGTGTATGCGGTTGCAGGAATTTCAATGATTCAATGATACTTTATTATCACGTAACCATGTAGAGTGAAATGCTTAGTTTTGCAGCCAACCCGGTAACATCATGTCGCAGACCTCACCTAGGCAGTACAAAAGTGTCGCCCCATTTTGACGCCGACAAAGTTACAAACGCTCCCTGCCGCCGCACCGCGAGTCGCTCCTTCGTTCTCGGCGGCCTTCCTCGCTCTCCGACGGTCCACCTCGCTCTCTGCGGTTCCTCGCGGCTCCCTCCTCGCTCCCGAGGCGCGGTTCCCATCGCCATCCGCGGTGGGCGAGCCGGGCCTACCGGGCCGACTGAAGGGCTTGGCCCCGGTCACCGGGAACACCCCGGCCACGCTGCGCTGCGCTACTCGCCGCGAACATCCAAGGATACACTCAATCCCAAAATATGCACGTGTGCATGCGGGTCTGCGTGTGAGAGAGCGGTAGAGTGTAAGAGTGCCTATATTTGTGTGTGTGTGTGTCTGTCTGTACGAGTGCGTGAGTGTGCGTGTGAGTGTGAGCATTAGTAAGTGTGGATGCAAGTGCGATTGAATGTATCTGTGTCTCTAAGTGGGAGAGTGCATGTGGGTTTGTGAAGGACAATGTTTGTGTCTGTGCGTGTGTGTGGCTGTTTGTGAGAATGTGAGAGAATATGTGGGATGTGAGTTTGTCAGAGTGTTTGAGTATGTAATTTTTTGATAGTGTGTGTGTGTGTGTGTGTGTGCGCGTGCGTGGGAGAGTATATGATGGTGTTGTCAGAGAATGTGTTCGTGTGTAAGTGTGTGCGAATGTGTGCGTGTCTCTTCGTGCTAGTGCGTGTGAATATCTGTTAGTGTGAGTGCATGTGTACGTGTGATTGTATGTGAGAATGTGTGAGAGTATATTTGATTGTTTGTGATTGCATTTGAGAGATTGTGTGTGTCTTCTTGCGCGGGTATGTGTGTGTGCGTGTTTGACTGTGTTTGAGGGTGTGAACATGTGTGTTTGTAATGATGTAATGGCATACTGTGGGTTTTAGTGACGACGTCACACGCTGTGGAGCATTACTGATGGAGTGACACACTGCAGTGGAACTGATGGGGTGACACAATGTATGGTAGTAATGGTGGATTAACACACTGTGGGTTGGTACAGATGGAGTGACTCACTTTGGAGTTGTATTGATGAAGTAACACACTGCGCAGTAGTACTGATGGAGTTACACACTGTGCAGTGCACTAATGGAGTGACACAATGTGGGGGTAGTACTGATGGAGTGACACAATGTGGGGGTAGTACTGATGGAGTGACACAATGTGGGGGTAGTATTGATGGAGTGACACAATGTGCTGTGTTGTTGTTGTTCGTCTTTCGGGTTCGAAGATGACCATGACTTCTCTTTCAGTTGGAGGATTGGTGACTGTGGGTCCTGAAGTTGCTGGTGTGGCCAATCCGGGCCCGGAAGGCGCGCCCACACGTAGGACACAAGTGGATTGGTGCTGCAGTGGAAGTGGAGGTAGCCCGGGCCTTGCGCGCGGTGCGTTTCCTCTGGGCCTCTGCAGTGCGTCTGTTCTCTGCTGCACGGGCTCCTGTGGTGAGCTTGCTACGCCAGGTTGGACGGTCCAGAGCAAGAGACTCCCAAGTGCTGAGGTTGATGTCCAAGTCTTTGAGGGACACTTTGAGGCAGTCCTTAAACCGTTTCTTCTGTCCTCCTACTGAGCGCTTGCCCTGACACAGTTCTCCATACAGAAGCTGTTTTGGCAGCCGACTCTCGGGCATTCTGACGACATGGCCTGCCCATCTGGCTTGGGATTTCCGTAGGAGGGTGTGGACGCTGGGGGTTCCGGCCCGTTCCAAGACCTCTGTGTCGGGAATTTTGTCCTGCCACCTGATGTGAAGGAGTCTACGTAGGCAGCTCAAGTGAAAGCGGTTGAGCTGTTTGGCATGTCTGCTGTAGACAGTCCAGGTCTCACTGGCATAGAGAAGAGTGGTGAGTACCACTGCACAGTAGACCTTCAGCTTGGTGGTAAGGCCGAGTCCTCTCCGCTCCCAAACATTCCCACGGAGTCGCCCAAATGCAGCGCTGGCATTGGCAATCCTGTTGTTAACCTCAACGTCAATGTTCACCACTCGCGAGAGTGTACTACCCAGATACGTAAAGCTGTCAACTGCCTGTAGATTCTGCCCCTTCACCGTGATGTGTGGTTCCTGGTAGGGCTTTCCAAGCGCGGGCTGGTACATAACTTCAGACTTTTTGGTGCTAATGGAGAGACCAAAGTTGTCACACGCCTGTGGGAAGCAGTCCATTTCATGTTGCATCTTCTGCTCTGTGCTGGCGTTGAAGGCGCAGTCATCAGCAAACAAAAAATCTCTGATGATGGTCTCCTTCACCTTTGTAACAGCTTGCAGGCGCCTAAGGTTGAGCAGACTGCTGTCAGTTCCTGTACCTGATGTGTATTCCATCCTGGCAGTCACGGAAGGCATCGGTCAGCATGGCAGGGAAGACCATGATGAAGAGTGTAGGGACAAGAACACAACCTTGCTTCACGCCGTTTGTCACTGGAAAGGCTTCCGTCTCCATCATCTAGCACTTTCACCATCATGCCGTCATGGAACTGCCGGACAATCGTGATGAACTTGCTGGGACGGCCAAACTTCTGCATTATCCACAAGCCATCTCTGCTGACAGTGACGAAGGCCTTTGTCAGATCGACGAAGGTCACGAACAGGTCGCTGTGCTGCTCTTTGCATTTTTCCTGGAGTTGGCGTGCAGCAAATATCATGTCGACAGTTCCACGCCCAGCACGGAAACCACACTGGCTTTCTGGAAGGAGACCCTGCTCAAGGTGTTGAATGAGACGGTTGAGCAGGATACGAGCCAAGATCTTCCCTGCTATGGACAGGAGGGAGATGCCTCGACCTCGCCTTCTGTCTCCTTTCTCTGTTCGTTTACTTATTTACTTATTTATCTATTTATTCATTTCCCTATGTTCTCTAAATCTCTGTAAAGCGTCTTTGAGTATATGGAAAGCGCTATATAAATAAAATGCATTATTATTATTATTATTGTCGCAAGACTGGCGGTTGCCTTTCCTCTTGTAGATGTGGACTATGCTGGCATCTTTCAGTTGTTGTGGGACCTTTCCTTCATTCCACATGGAATGGAAGAGTTCAGTCAGCTTCTGCATCATAACAGGGCCTCCTACTTTGAATACTTCAGCACTACACTGTAGTACTGAAGGAGTAACACCAATTGATGCAGTTCTTGTGGATTGACACACTGTGGGTTGGTACAGATGGAGTGACACACTGCAGTAGTACTGATGAAGTGACACACTTTGCAGTAGTTCTGATGGAGTGATATACCATGTGCCTCTACTGATGTAGTAACACACTGCGGGTAATACTGATGGAGTGACACAATGAGTAGTACTGTTGTTATGACAAACTGTGGAGTAGTACTGACGAAGTGACACACAGTGGAATAATATTGATTTAGTGACAAATTGTGAGGTAGTTCTGTTGTAATGACATACTGTGGGGAAGAATTGATGGATGAAACACTGTGGGGTAGACTAGTGGAGTAATACATTGTGAGGTAGTACTGAGGAACTGGCACACTGTGACGTAGAATTGATGGACTGACACCCTGGGGTCGTACTGGTATAGTTCCACACTGAAGTAGTACTGACGGAGTGACAAACTGAGTGGTAGTACTCATGTCATTGCATCAGTACTACCACGCAGTTTGTCACTCCATCACCCCACCCCTTGGGGTAAAACTGATGGAGTGACACGCTGTGGAGTAGTACTGATGGAGTGACACACTGCGCGGTTATACTGATGGAGTGACATACTTCGGTGTAGTGCTGATTGAATGACACACTGGGGGTAGTATGGACAGAATGGCGCACATTGGGCGAGTACTGAAGTATTGACACAATGTTCGGTGGTACTGTCGGGTTGCACATTGTGACTTCCACACTGAAGTAGGACTGACGGTGGGGCAGTACAGATGGAGGGTTACACTTTTGGGTAATACTAATTGAATGAGTCCGTGTGGTTGTACATAATGGAATAACAAGCTTAAGGCAGTACTGATGGAGTGCGACACTGTGGTGTAGTACTGATGGAATAACATATTGTAGGGTAGTACTGATGGAGTGACACGCTCCAGTGTTGTACTGATGGAGTGTAACACTGTGGAGTAGTACTGGTGTAATGACATACTGTGGAGGTGTGTTGATGGAATGACACACTGTGGGGTAGCACGGATGTAATAGCACATTCTGTTGCAGTGACGCAGCAATATTGATGGACTGACACGCTCTGCGGTAGTACTGTTGCTATGAAAAACTGTGGTGAAATAGTGATGGAATTACACACTATGGCGTCGCAGCGATGGGTTAGCACACTGTGGGTTAATGCGGAGGGAATGGCAGATTTGAGGTAGTCCTGATGGTGTGAAACACTTTGGGGAGTACTGATGGAAGAAAAAACTGCGGAGAGTACTGATGGAGTGACACGTTCTAGGGTTGCACTGGAGTGACATGATGTGGGAGCAGTACCGATGTAGTGTAACAATATGGAGTTGTAATTATGCAGTGAGGCACTGTGTGGTTTCAACGACGGAGTAACACACTGAGCGGTAGTACTATTGTGATGACAAACTGTGGAGTAGTACTAATGCAGTGACACACTGTTTGGTAATACTGATGGAATGACACAATTTGTGGCAGCACTTATGGAGTGACCCACTGGGATAGTCTTGATTGAACGATAAACATCGGGTAGTGCTAATGGCGTGAGACATTGTGGGGAAATACTAATAGAGTGAAACTGTGGGGAATTACTGATGGAGTGACACAGTGAGATAGGGCTGATGGAGTGACATACTGTGGGGAATTACTGATGGAGTGACACAGTGAGAT
This sequence comes from Rhinoraja longicauda, assembly GCF_053455715.1. NCBI lineage: Eukaryota > Metazoa > Chordata > Chondrichthyes > Rajiformes > Arhynchobatidae > Rhinoraja > Rhinoraja longicauda. The sequence goes on along the minus strand of NW_027601918.1, from coordinate 54,796 downwards.
AGGGCTGATGGTTGACACTGTGCGGAATACTAATGGAGTGAGACGCTGCGTGGTAGTACTGATGGAGTGATAATGGATTGTTCTGATAGAGTGACACACGTACTGATGCAATGATAACCCGAGTGATATTCCTGATGGTGCGATGCTCTATGGGGAGGCACTGATGGAGTGGCACAGTGTAGGGTAGTACAGATGGAGTAACAATCTATATTTTATTACTGGTGCAGTGGCACACTGTGGGTAGTGCTGGTGGAGTGACACACTTTGAGGTAGTACTGATGGAGTGACACACTATGTGGCAGGACTGACGCAATAGCATATTGTGGAATAGTACTAATTATGTGACACCTTGCGGTGTAGTACTGTTGGATGGACATATACCAGAGTAATATAAGAAAATAACTGCAGATGCTGGTACAAATCGATTTATTCACAAAATGCTGGAGAAACTCAGCTGGTCAGGCAGTAATACTGGTAGATTGAAGCACTGTGGGGTAGTACTGATAGAAGGACTCATTGTGTAGTACAGATGGAGTGAGACAACGTTGGATAGTACTGATAGAGTGACACCCAGTGTGGTAGTACTAATGGAATAATACACAAGGTGGTACTGATGTTGAAAAACACTGTGGGTGTGTATTAATGGAATGGTGTGTAGTGCGGTAGTACCAATGAAGTGACACGCTCTGGGGTTGTACTGATGGAGTGACATAGTGTGTTCTAGTAATGATCGTCTAACACACTGTAGGCTTGTATTGATGGAGTGATGACCAGTGGGGTAGTATTGATGGAGTGACACAATGTGGGCAGTACAGATGGAGCAATACACTTTGGGGTTGTACTAGTGAAGTGACAAACTGTGTAAAACATTTTGGTGTATTACTGATAGAGTGACACAGTGTGCGGTAGTACTGATGGAGGAACAAGCGATATGGTAGTACTGATGTCGTGACACACTGTCGGATAGTATTAATGGTGTGAAACTAAATGGGGCAGTACTGGTGTAATGACACATTATAGTGTAGTTCTGATGGAGTGACACATTGAGGGGGAGAACTGATCGAATTACGCACTGTGGAATAGTACTGATGGAATGACTATCCATTTGCTAGTACTGATGCAATGGCATTCTATGGGATAGTACCGATTGAATGACACGTTGTGATGCAGTAATGATGGAGTAACCGACGATGTGGTAGTACTGATGGAGTAACACGCTGTGCGATAATACTTATGGATTAGCATCATGTGGGGTAGTAGTGAAGGACTGGTATATTTTGGGGGTAATACTGATAAAGTGACACATTCGATGGTATTATTGAAGGGGTGAAAAACTGTGGGTAGAACTGATGAAATTACATACTTAAGGTGGTACTGACAGAGTGAAACATCGTCGGGAAGAAATGATGGAATGACATACTGTGGGGTTGTACTGATGAGAGTGACACGCTCTTGGGTACTACTAATGGAGTAACATGTGGTACTGATGGAGTGACAGACTGTGAAGTAGTATTGATGGAGTAACCTAACGTAGGGTAGTGTTGAAGTAATGGCACATTCTGGGGTAGTTCTGATGGGGTGACACACTGTGCGGTAGTACTGTTGTTGTGACATAATGTGGGATGGAATTGATGGAGTGACACTGTGCGGTAGCACTGATGGAGTGACGCACTGTAGGGTAGTACTGGTGTAACGGTATACTGTTGGATAGTACTGATGGAGTGACGCACTGCGGGGTAGTACTGGTGTAACGGTATACTTTGGGATTGTACTGATGGAGTGACATCGGCGAGAACAAGCACAACCTCGGCGATCGTTTCGCTGAACAGCTCCACACAGTTCTACCTGATCTCCCGGTTGCTCAGCACTTTAACTCACCCCCGCTCCCCCATGCCCAATCTGAACTTTCTGTCCTGGGCATCCTCCATTGTCAGAGTGAGGCCCAGCGCAAATTGGAGGAACAGCACCTCATACTTCGCTTGGGCAGCTAACATACCAGCGGTATGAACATTAACTATTATAACTTCAATTACCCCTTGCTTTCCCTCTCTCTCCATCCCTCCTCCTTCCCAGTTCTCCCACCAGTCTCACTGTCTCCAACAAAATTCTATCTCTTTGCCGCGGACCGCTCCGACATCAGTCTAAAGAAGGGTCTCGACCCGAAACGTCACCCATTCTTTCTCTCCAGAGATGCTGCCGGTCTCGTTGAGTTACACCAGCATTTTGTGTCTACCTTCGATTTAAACCAGCACCTCCATTTCTTTCCTACACGAAGTACAAGGCACGGCAGGACTTTCGGCTAATAATAGCTATGCCGAACATGAGACGACCACCCTTACCTGCCTGCTCACAATGCATATCCCTTCATTACCTGAAAATCTGAACTTGTCTTAAATATCACTATTGTATCTGCCTCCAACACCAGTGGAGTGGGTGGGAAGATTTTAGGACCCGTTATACAGGATGATGTGACAGAGTACTTATAAGTGCACGATGAAATAGCCATAAGTTGTCATGGCTTTGTGAAGAGAAGGTCGTGTTTGATAAATTTGCTGGAATTATTTCAGACGTAAATAGCAATACAGCCAAAGGAGAGACAGTAGATGTTGTTTACTTTGATTTTCAGAAAACCTTTGACCAGGTGTCACAAGATGGCTGCTTAGGAAGATGAGAGCCCACGGTGTCAAAGGGCAGATACCAGCATGGATAACTGGTTGGCTGGATGGCAGAAGACAAAGAGTGGCAATAAAGGGGGATTTTTTTCTAGTTGGCGAAGAGTAACTATTGGAGATCTTCAAGGATCGTTGTTTGTCCGCTACTCCACGTTTTATATTATGATTTGGACGAGGGGATTGAAGGCTTTGTGGCCGAGTTTGCGGATGTTACGAAAAGAGGTGGAAGGTAGGTAGTTTAGAGAAAGCATGGACTCCGCAGAAGGACTTGGACATGTTGGGGGAATGGGCAGAGAAGTGGCAGATGGAATATAGTATAGCAAAGTGCGGAGTACTGCATTTTGGTAGTGGAAATAATGGCGTAGACTATTGTCTAAGTGGGGGGAAATCCATAAATCGGAAGTGCAAAGGGACTTGGGAGTGCTGGTTAAGGATTACCAAAATTTTAATCTGCAAGTTGAATCGGTGAGAATGATTAGCCATGATCACATGGAAGGGTGGTGATGGCTCGAAGGGCCGAATGGCCTACTCCTGCACCTATTGTCTATTGTCTATTGTCTAATGGAAGCAAACTCAACGCTTGCATTTATTTCAAGGGGACTTGTATACAGAAACACGGATGTAATGTTGAGGCTATACAAGGCGCTCGGAAGGCCGCATTTGGAATATTGTGAGCAATTCTGGGCACCATATCAGAGGAGAGGTGTGCTGGCTCTGGAGTGGGTTCAGAGGATGATTACAAGAATGATACCAGCAATAGTTTAACCTATGGTGAGCGTTTATCGGCACTCGGCTTGCACTCGGAGTTTACCATATCTTTGCCTCTTACAATTTGATATCGATCTATCTGGTTAATGGCCGATCTCCGGTGTTCCAGATTAATCCGTCCAACGTCTGGCTGTTCTTATGCTCCAGACGATGTTCTTGTAAACGTCTTGAGCACAAATTCCGAAGCGCCCATATCCTTCCTGTACTAGAGCGAACATAACTGCACACAATACTGCAAAAGCGACCGAAGCAAAGTTCTCTAAATTGAATGTTGACATCTGACTCGTATTCAAAGCCTCCGTCAAATATAGCAAGCGATCCACATGGCTCATTTACAACTCTGAACATGCTGCCACGATCTGTGAGTTACGCACTGGAACCTTAAGATCCAACTTCAGCAATGCTGATGCTCCGATGCACTGTTGTACATACATTGAGGGCTGCTGTATCTCAATGTTGTAGTGTGCATACACATGAGGACGCTGTGACAGTATATTGCTACTGTACATGCACTGAGGTGCGCTGTGTGTGGATGTTGCCGTGTGCTGCTGATGTTCATCCAGGGGAGGGCGCCATGACAGTATATTGCTACTGTACACGCACTGAAGTGCGCTGTGTGTGGATGTTGCCGTGTGCTGCTGATGTTCATCCGGGGAGAGCGATGTGACAGTACATTGCCACTGTACACCCACTGGGGTGCGCTGTATGTGGATGTTGCAGTGTGCTGCTGATGTTCATCCACGGGAGGGCGCTGTGACAGGATATTGCCACTGTACATGCACCGAGGTGCGCTGTGTGAGGATGCTGCAGTGCACTGTTAAAATATAACACTAAGTACAAAAGTCATACTAGCAGAATTAGGGCACCAAGGCCCATCGAGTCCACACCGGCATTCTATCATGGCTCACCTCTCGTTCCCACTCAACTCCATTCTCCTACCGTCTTCCCGTAATTGTCGACACTCTTACGAATCACGACCATGTCCAGCTCCGATTTAAAAATACCCAATCACGGTTTCTGCAGCTGTCTGTGGCAGAATTCCAAAGATTTACTACCTTCTTACGATATAAATTCCTCGTCATCTCATTTGAAATGTACGTCCTTTTATTCTGAGGCTAGTCAAAGGGTGGTGAATCTGCGGAATGCTGTAACAGGCGACTCTGGATGCCGTAATTGGGGAATTAACAGGTTTTTAAAATTGAGGATTGACAGGTCCGTGATTAGTAAGAGTGTCAAAGTTGGGGTTGGGTTTGAGTGGGAAAGATAGGGCAGCCATGATCGAATGGCGGATCAGACTCGGTGAGCCTAGTGACTTACTCAAATGGCGTATGAACTTATGAACTCATTACTAACTCAGGGATTGGACGGAGTCTATAGACATAGAAAACAGAAAATGGTTGCAGGAGGATGCCCTTTGGCCCTTCGAGCCAGCACCGCCATACACTGTGATCATGGCTGATCGTGCACAATCAGTAACCTTTGGCTGTATTCTCCACAAATCCCTTGATTCCGCTCGCCCCTAGAGCTCTAACACTGGTCGCTATTCAAGGATTCGACAATTGACACGAACGACGACGTCAAAACTTTTACAAATGCCATGAGAAAATGTGTGCAGAAATGCGATTCCCGACGCAGTCTAGCTATCTCTTTATCCAGCTAATTGCTATGAGCCACGCTATATCTCTAGCTATCTAGCTGTCTAGCTATCTAACTATGTGGCTATCTAGCCATCTCGATCTGTAGCTATCAATATAGTTGTATATATCTACCCAACTAGCTATCTAGCTAAGGTAGACAAAATGCTGGAGTAACTCAGCGGGTCAGGCAGCATCTCAGGAGGGAAGGAATGGGTGACGTTTCGGGGGTCGAGACACTTCTTCAGACTGATGTCTGCGGACGGGACTGGACAAAGATAAGATATAGACGGAGACAGGAAGACTGGTGGGAGAACTGGGAAGGGGAGGGGATTGAGAGGGAAAGCAGGGACTATCTGAAGTTAGAGAAGTCAATGTTGATACCGCTGGGGTATAAACTGCCAAAGCGAAATATGAGGTGCTGTTCCTCCAATTTACGCTGGGCCTTATTCTGACTGACAATGGAGGAAGCCCAGGACAGAAAGGGCAGATTGGGAAGGGGAGGAGTAGTTGAAGAGCTGAGCCACCGGGAAATCAATTTGGGTGAGATGGATTGGGCGGAGGTGTTCAGCGAAACCATGGCCGAGCCTGCGCTTGGTCTCGCCGATGTAGAGAAGTTGACACCTGGAACAGCGAATACAGTTGATGAGTTTGGAGGAGGTGCAGGTGAACCTCTGCCTCACGTGGAAAGACTGATTTGGTCCTTGCATGGAGTCGCGGGGGGGAGGTAAAGGGACTCCCCCCTCGAACTACACCTGTCCCTTTAACTCCCCCCTCGATCTACACCTGTTCCTTTACCCCCCCCCCCGACCAACACTTGTCCCTTTACCTCCCCCCTCGACCACCACCTGTCCTTTTACCTCTCCCCAGCTAGCTTTCTAACCGGCTCGCCAAATAGCCATCTAACTTTCTAGCGATCTCGCCACCAGCCATCTTCCCATCTTAGCTAATTATCTAAACATATAGCCATTTAGTTAGCGATCTAACTGTCTCGCTGTCTCACTTGCTAGGCAGCTATCTATCCAGCTAGTTCAGACGAGATCTCCCTCTCTCACGAGGCCCACTGAGGATGAGCGAGAGAGTGCCCTCAAAGTGCAGCCTATCTGGCGAGATAGCTATCTTACTATCTATATATCCAGCTACCCATTCTTTCTAGCTGTCTAGCAATGCATGTCGATAGCTATCTAGGTACCTCGCTATCTTGCTATCGAGACAGCTCATACGCTATCTGGCAATCTATACTGCTGGCTAGCAATCCAGTTATCGAGATAGCTGGATTGATAGGTAAAGAGCTAACTCTTTTGGTAGCAACATAACTAGGTCACTAACTTGCCTGATGGCTAGAGAGATAGATAACTAGATAACTAGATTGTGAGCCAACAGCTTTGGCGGCCAGATAGCGGTTTAGCTTGATGGAGCTTTGCAAGATGGCTAGTGAGCTAGGCATCTAGCCAGCTATACCAGTAGATAGCTCACGAGCCACATCGCAAGAGAGTTTTATAGCGATTTATGAGCTATCTAGCTAGATCGAAATAGGTCTCTCTCGTTTTCCCTTTCACCCCCCCTCCCGAGAGCGAGCGAGCGAGATACCGCACTCCACAAAAAGCTGCCTACGCAACTAGCTAACTATTTTTGCAATGCAGAGATCCAGCTATCACACCATCCATCTGTCTAGTGTTCAAGCTATCTAGCAATGCAGGTATTTGGCTATCTAGAAAGCTAACACGCTATCTGGCTGTCTTTCCCGCTGGTAATCAATCTATATAACTTGATATCCAGCTTCCTAGCTGTCATGCTAACTAGCTAAACAGCTATCCACCTATGTAGGGAGCCTGCTACCTATCAATTTGACAATTCGTCCAGCTGTCTAGCTCTATAGCTAACAGACTAAATAGGTATCTATCTATCTGTCTATCTATCTATCTCCCTATCTAGCTATCCACCCAGCTATATAGCTATTTAGTCTTCTCGGAATTTGCCAAGCGAACTATCTTATTATCTAGTTAGCTATATATTTAGCTAACTACCTAGTTATCTATCCTGCTGGCTAGCAATCCACCTATTAGCTTTCCAGCTATCTAGCTAGCAGTCTAACGCAGTCTAAAGCAGTCTAGCAGTCCAGCTATCTAGCTAGCAGTCTAACATAGTGATTTAATTATAAAGCTATCTATCCAATTATCTCTGTAGCAATGAATCAAGCTATTTATTTCTTCAACTATATATCTAGCTCTCTACCTACCTCCTATTGCTACCTAGCTATCTAGCCATTTAGCCATGTAGTCGTCTATCTATCTAGCTAGCTGCTAAGCTATGTAGCTATCTAGCCAGCTGGCCATCAAGCCTACTAGCCATCTACTCATCAAGCCATCTCGCCATCTGACCACCCAGCCATCTGGCTTTATTCAGTTCACCATCTACCCAGCGAGCCAGCTTCCCATCTGACCAATTTCCCGAGTAGCCAGCTAGCCTTCCAACCGTCTAGCCAGAAAGCAATTTAGCCATCTAGTCATCCAGGCATCTAGATATATAGCCGGCGTGAGCGATCTATCTGTCATTTCAGCTTGCAAGGTAGCTATCTACAAACCTAGATATGATTAGATCTCCCTCTGTGGGCCTCGCGAGAGAGGGAGCGCACCACACAGAGAGCTGCCTATATCTCTAGCTAGCGATCTTGCAATCTAGTTATTCAGCTATCTACACATCCAGCTATCTAGCTTTCGAGTTATGCAATGCGGGTAGCTAGCTACCCAGGTAGCAAACTATGTTGCTATTTGTCCATCCTATTGGCTAGAAATCTAGCTCACTGGTTATCCAGCCATCTAGTTATCAGGCCAGCCAGCTACTACTGAATTCCAGTGAAGACAAGCCCAATCGTTACAAACTCCAGTAGTGGTCTCACCAGGGCCCGATACAACTGCAGAAGGGCCTCTTTACTCCTATACTCAAATCCTCTCGTTATGAAGGCCAACATGCCATTTGCATTAGTGCGTTTTTCTGCTCGCTCTCATATTATAGACAATAGACAATAGGTGCAGGTGTAGGCCATTCGGCCATTCCAGCCAGCACCACCACTCAATGTGATCATGGCTGATCAATCGCAATGAGTACCCCGTTCCTGCCTTCTCCCCATAGCCCCTGACTCCGCTATCCTCCGCTATTGCAGCTTTCCATAATTAACTAGGGCAGACCTCAACATCCAGACATATGGTCACACCCAGTGTCGTCAGTCTGTTCCCCACTCCCTCTGTGTGGAATCTTTCTCCTCACTTCCCATTTGTTCCGTCAGGACCTTCATCCTGTTCTCCCGAACAGATAGACGGAACATCTCATTCCGACCCTCAGCCATACAAGATTCAAGATTCAAGATATCTTTATTTGTCATCCAAAATACAAGTTTTTTGAACGAAATTTCGTCACCCACAGTCCAACAATAAGAGCAATAAAATAAGCAAATTACACAACCCCAACCAACACAAAACCCCCCAAAAAGAAACATCCATCACAGTGAGTCTCCTCCAGTCCCCTCCTCACTGTGATGGAAGGCCAGAATGTCTTTTCTCTTCCCCTGCCGTCTTCTCCTGCGGTCAGGCTGTTGTCGTTGCCATGTTCCAGGCTGCGCCGGACGTCAGGCTACGCAGCACATCCCATGTTCTTTCCTGACAATCTCAGTGAACCATTTACCTATTTTATAATAATTCAGCTCCTTGTGCTCTACCTCAAAGGGAGTAGGGCCGAAACGTCGAATTAGACCTGTTGCTTTCACAGACCTACTTGACCAGATGAGTTCCTCCAAGATTCAAGATTCCAGGTTTAGTATATTTATTCCCTTTTGATACGAAACTTTTTTCTGGGTCGGTGGAAGATATTTGTTTTATCCTCCTCCATCACCTGCTGATCACTGTCCTTTGCCACAGTCTAAACTTACAGCGCGGAAACAGGCCCTTCGGCCCATCGAGTCCGCTCTAACCAGCGATCCCCGCATATTAACTCAATCCTACATGCACTTGGCTCATACCAACCCAATTAACCTACAAACCTGTAGGTCTTTGGAGTGTGGAAGGCAACCAACAATCTCGGAGAAATCTCACGGGGAACGTACGAACTGCGAACAGACAGCACCGTAGTCGGAATGGAACCCGGGTCTTCAGTTGCAAGCGTTGTAAGGCAGCAACTCTACTTATGCGCCCATAGTTAGTATGTTTGCAACTGACACCAAACCAATATTTACAGATGGCGGCGAATACGTTGAAAGGCGCACGATTTCAAAACCGGGCCAGATGGTTCGTTCGGACCGACCGCTCACCGAGAATTGATCTTCGTGAAAGATGCCATCTGTCTTGATTGATGAAAATGTTGCCAGCACTCGAGGGCCTGGGCTACATGGCTTCGTTAGACAGGTTTGGACTTTATGCCTAGGAGCACAGGGGCCTGAGAGGTGACCTCTACAAGCGAAAAGGGTATGAGGGGAGCAAATGGAGTGAATGCACAGACTTTTTAACAGGGTAGGAAAATCAAGCACGATAGGGCATGGGTTTAAGGTGAGAGGTGTTAATGTTTAATATAAACGTGAGGGGCAACTATTTCATTCAGAGGATTGAAGAAATGTGAAACGACCTGCCCAGAAACATGCTGAGGCACAAACAATGTGAAGGACATTTGGACGGGTACACGGTTTGGAAAGGTTTTCGGGGATATGGGCAAACCGAATTAGATCAGATGGTCCATTTTAATCGACACGTGGATGTTGGGCGGCACGGCCTGTTTCCGCGCTATATGTCTCCATGCTTTATGATCTCTGCCATCGGGATGTATTGGACAGAACCATCGGGTGGCGGGTGAATACGCATTGATGAAACAGTGTTTCCCTGTTCAAAGCGGGTTATCCAACAGCAGAGATGCATTGTTCGGCTCGTAAACAGTGGTGGTCATCAGAGCCAATGCAGTCGCCAGGCATCCGCTTGCTTGAATTGAGCCCCCAGCCTGATTTGGAATCCTCTTATCCCTGATTGACTTGCGGAGATCACACTTGTCCTTCGTGTTCCGTTCAGGGTCATCTTGCTTCAAAGCCTCAGATCAGGACATTAACCAAGAGCGAATCTCCCTTTTCATCCAAGGCTTCTGATTAGGACGAGAGATAAATGTCTCTATTGTAAAACAGCCGTCACGTGCATTTTTTGATGAAACCGAACACTTCCCTCGACAGACAGCGGACCGCTGGTCTCAAGGCGTCCGGCCGCGCGATATCATTCCGTGAGAAATCCTCGCATATTTTCCGATTTTATGTTTCCTGAGTTTTTGCATCAGACTGTCATTATTCCGGCTCCCGCTCCGGGGGAAACACTGTGCTATTTGTGCGTCTCCTTTCATCAATCGGCAACGGTGCCCCGCCAGTTGAATCCCGAGCAGGTGGCCGGGGTTCGATTCCGATCACCGCAATATTCCCAATGCACGGGAAATCTGCCTTCAGAGAGCACAGATACTTAATTCAGATAGCAATTCATGCATAGACTCATAGAGTCATAGAATGATACAGAGTGGAAACAGGCCATTCGGCCCAACTTGCCCACACCGGCCAACATGTTCCAGCTACACGACTCCCACCTGGCCGCGTTTGGCCCATATGCCTCCAAATCTGTCCGATCCATGTACTTGTCTAACTGCTTCTTACATGTTTGGACAGTTCCTGCCTCAACGACCTCCTCTGGCAGCTTGTTCCATACATCCACCATCCTTTGCGTGAAAAAGTTACCCATCAGTTTCATACTAATCTTTTCCACATTCACCTTGAACCTATAAATGATGCAGGCAGGGGTTCTGGAGTAAAATGGATCCCATAAGCAATTATTATTCACTGTGAGGTCGTCTGTGCATCGGGATGGAATTTCCATTCCTGATCCGTTGCCTTGTAAACGGAAGTGCATCTTCCTGATGCCTTTATTGCAGATTCCTACCCCAGACGAGGACAGATCCCAACATGCCCAGATAACATTTAACACCAAGTGACGCCTCTCTGTTCACCACCTGCTCTCTGTCTATTCCATTCAGTGGAACCTCTCTTCTCACTCCCCATCTGTTCCATCATGAGCTTTATCCAGTCCTCCCGTACAGGCAGACGGAACATCTTCACTCTGATCCCCAGCCATGCACTACGCTACACAGGAACATTCACATGTTGTTACTGATCGGCCCAATCATTTACTTTCCAACTTTCTAATCATTGATGCCTTGTGCTCCGTCTCATGGCCTCGAATCTTCAACTTACGTCAGCTGCTTCTACGGATGCTGCATGACCCGCTGAGTTATGTCTCTTTATTCAAGATTACTGCATTTGTATTCTCCTTTGACATGAAAGATTTGTATTGTTTGATGATGGAGATTTGTTTCGTCGTCCATTAACTGCTCATTATTGAGGTTTGCCGCAGTCTTTGTATGCAGCCCGGACTTCGATTGAGTTGATTTCCTGATAATTCGCTTTCATATTAAGTCAATGTTCCGCAACGATTATGCAATCGGACCGATTACTGTGCATTCGCTCTGTAAAACTGCAAATAGCTTAATAAGAGTTCCACTTCATCGACTGAGGGCAGACCTAATGGAGACCCCTGGTCTCCTTAGACCACTGCTGTGTTGCTCTTTTCGTTGGTGCTTCGTTCTTAAATCTTTCTGAAAGCCAGCAGGAGCGACAAATGGAACGGCAGGCATACTTACTGGTCGTGTAGGCCAGAGTGCTTAAGCCCTGCCGAGGGGGGTGGGCTGGGGGAGAGAGAGAGATGTTGATTTTAGTTACCTGTGCATTCCTGAGGTGAGATTGGTTGAGTTCATCGCAAATGATGAACAGTACCATAGGGTTTGGTTCTTTTTTTTTTTTAATTTTAAAATATTTTTTATTTTTGAAAAGCATATGTACAAATAGAAATAAAAAAACACATTTGTTACAAAGTTCTTACATAGCTTCAATTTTTAAATTTTTGAAGAGAGAAAGTAAAAATGAAAAAAAAAACTATAAACTTGGGGAGAGAGAATAAGAGGGTTAAAAAAAGGATCTAACAATAAAAATTAAAGGGAGTAGATCCGGGAGACAATAACCACAGTTGTACATCCAACCCCTAACTCAAGTTTCAACTTTTAATTTAAATTTTTTATTTTAGTCCTGTGCCAAACCCATTTACTTTTCTAAAAATTCAATAAATGGAGACCATATTTTTAAAAACAACTCAGGTTTGTCGATTAAGGCAAACCTTATTTTTTCCAAATGCAGGGTCTCTGTCATTTCCGTAGTCCACATTTTAATTGTGGGGGTTATTGGTTTTTTCCAAAATTTAAGTATTAATTTTTTCGCAGTTATTAGACTGTAATCAAGAAAATGTACCTGACTTACTGTAAAATTTGTAGTATGTTCTGATAATCCTAATATAATTAATTTTGGATCCATATCTAATTTTTTATTAATAACTTTAGAAACTATTTTAAAAATCTCCAACCAGAAGTTTTGCATTTTTATACAAGTTACGAAAATATGAGTTAAATTAGCTTCTTGAAATTGACATTTATCACAAATAGGAGAGATACTAGGAAAAATCCTATTTAATTTCGTCTTCGAATAATGTAATCTATGTATTATTTTAAATTGTATTAAGGAATGTCTAGTATTCAATGAACATTGATGTATATGTTGTAAACTTTCATCCCATATATCTTGCATTATAAATTGATTCAATTCGTCCTCCCATGCTCGTCTATAAGATTCTGATGACGGAATGTCAGTGTCAAGGAGAGTATTGTAAATAAAGGATATTAATTTATTTGAATTATAATGTCGATTCAGGCATACATCAAGTGTTTCTGGACCTCTAAACTTATATTCTTGCATGTGTGATTTTACATAATCTCTAAGTTGTAAATATCTAAAATAATTATTAACATGTAATCCGTACTTCTGCTGTAAATCCTGAAAAGAAAGAAAAGTTCCCTTATGATAAAGATCTCCCACCCTTTTAATTCCATAACTTTTCCATTGAGCAAATCCTCTATCTAAGACAGACGGTTTAAAAGAAGGATTATTCGCAATAGGAAGGAAAACAGATAATTTACTCAATGTTAACGTAAGCTTTAATTGTTTCCAGGTACGGATAACACTGTGTATAATGGGATTACCTCCATATGTTTTTTTATTTAAATTTATTGGAGCTAAGAGGATCGCACCAATATCGAATGGTAAACAATCCTCTTTCTCCATCTTTAACCAATCCGGTTGTTGATCAGAATCATCCAACCAGCAGGTTATATTTTTAATATTAACCGCCCAATAATAAAATAAAAAGTTAGGTAAAGCAATTCCTCCATTAATTTTAGACTTACATAGATGTCTTTTATTTATTCTATGAGTCTTGTAGTCCCAAATAAAATTAGTAACAATTGAATCAATTTTTAAAAAAAACTTTTTTGAAAGATAGATCGGAATTGCTTGAAATAAGTATAGTAGCTGTGGAAGAAAGATCATCTTTATAGCATTACTACGACCAACTAATGATATAGGGAGTGTTTTCCAAAATTGGATATTTCTGTGTAATTTAGTGAGTAAAGGAGGAAAATTTAATTTAAATAAAGAAGTATATTTCCTAGTCACGTAAATTCCAAGATATTTAAACTTTTCATAGGCAATTTTAAAAGGAAATTGTTGAAGTATGGCCGGATTATGCTCCATTATTGGCATAATTTCACTTTTGTACCAGTTAATTCTATACCCTGAAAATGAACCAAATTGAGTTATGAGATTTAATAAATTCGGAATGCTAATTTCTGGCTTTGTAATATATATTAATACATCATCCGCATATAAAGAAATTTTATTGGTTGTATGTTTAGTGTTATAGCCATGAATATCTGAATTTGATCTAATACTCTCAGCAAGTGGTTCTATAATAAGGGCAAATAGAAGCGGTGATAGTGGACATCCTTGTCTACAACCCCTAAATAAATGAAATTTAGATGACAGCATTTGATTAGTTAATATTCTAGCTGTTGGGGATGTATATAAAAGTTTCACCCATGAACAAAAATTTTCACCTAGTTGAAATTTTTCCATCACTGAGAAAAGATAGGGCCATTCTACTTGATCAAATGCTTTTTCAGCATCTAGCGAGATGATTGCTAAATCTTCATTTAATAGTCTATTTGAATAAATTATATTGAACAAGCGTCTCAAGTTGAAAAATGAATATCGTTTGGCTATAAAGCCTGATTGATCGGGGTGTATCAATTTATCTATAACTAGACTTAATCTCTGAGCTAAGATTTTCGCTAATATCTTCTGATCAGTATTTAAAAGAGCTATCGCCCTATACGAACCAGGGTCTTCAGAATCCTTATCTTTTTTAGGAATGAGGATTATTGTTGATTCAGTCAGAGTTTGTGGTAATCTCTGTTGTTTAAAGGCGTGACTATATACAGTTTGCAAACGTGGAGAGATCAAATCACTAAAAATTTTATAAAATTCATTATTTAAGCCATCAGGGCCAGGAGTCTTCCCATTTTTCATGGATTTAATGGTCTCTTCAACGTCTTTCATAGTTATTTCTGCGCCCAGTAAATTTCTATCACTCACATTCAAACCAGGAAGGTTACATTCCTGCAAAAAGTTTTGCATCTGCGCAGAACTATCTGTTATTTTTGATGAATATAATGACTGATAAAATTGCAAAAATCTCTGATTAATATCCTTAGGTAATTTAAGCAAATCTCCATTTTCTGATCTAATTTTATGAATTGTAGAATCATCTTCTAATTTACGGAGTTGACGTGCAAGCAATTTCTGTGGTTTATCTCCAAATTCAAAATGTTTTTGTTTAGTATATTGAAAAAGCCTTAAAATATGAGCTGAGAGAATATAATTTAACTTATATTTGAGAGCTGCAATTTTATTATGTATTTCAATAGAGGGAGCGATGGCATTTGTTATGTCTAACTGTTTTATCTGACTTTCTAGGTCATGTTGTTCAGCTCGCTTCTTCTTATTTTGAGACGCTTGAAAAGCAATAATACATCCTCTCACAAACGCTTTAAATGTTTCCCAAAACAGGGACGCAGGTGTTTCAGGAAGGTCATTTGCGTAAAAAAAAGTCTGAAATTGCGATTTAAGATAGTCATAACATGCTTTTTCATTTAAGATTTGCGGATTAAATCTCCAATTAGTCTGTTTCCCCGTTACTCCTTGGAGTTTTACCCTAAATGTTAAAGGGGCATGATCGGATATAATAATATTATGATATTTTGAATTATACGTATATGGAATAAGTTTGGAGTCCACCAAGAAATAGTCAATTCTTGAATAAGTTTTATGCACTGGTGAATAAAATGAATACTCTCGGCCTGAAGGATTATCAATCCTCCAAACATCTTTTATATTTGCACTATTTATATAAGAGTTTAATAATTCACACGACTTGGATTTTGTTTTCCTTTGAGTTGAAGATCTATCCAAATAAGGATCTAATGTACAATTTAAATCTCCTCCAATTATCAAGTTATATTGTCCAAATTCTGGAATGGTATTAAATATATATTTTTAAAATAACGGATTATCAAAATTTGGTGCATAGTCATTCACCAATATCAATTTTGTAGAATATAGTTCTCCCACTAATATAACATATCTACCTTCAGTGTCGACTATAGAGGAAGTATGT
Source organism: Rhinoraja longicauda (assembly GCF_053455715.1). Taxonomy (NCBI): domain Eukaryota; kingdom Metazoa; phylum Chordata; class Chondrichthyes; order Rajiformes; family Arhynchobatidae; genus Rhinoraja; species Rhinoraja longicauda. Next base: position 39,037 of record NW_027601918.1, on the reverse strand, counting down.
ATAAATGGTATACCCTTACGAATTAAAATAGCAACACATCTTGATTTAAAGGGGAACGATGAATGAAATACTTTATCAATCCATTTGCCTTTCAGTCTATTATGTGCTACATTTTTTAGATGAGTTTCCTGAAGGAACATTATGTCTGCATCAATAGATTTTAAATGTGAAAGTACTTTACCTCTTTTAATTGGTTCATTAACACCCTTGACATTCCAACTACAAAATGTAATACCTTTACCCCTTGTTTTCCTAATAGAATCTTGCATCTTAACCGATAAATAGTCTATAATAAAGCAAATGGTCTGGCACCCGGACTACAACATTTTTCTTGAATGAAGGGTGGATGATCTTTTGTACTACGTAGAGTGTTTCCCGGAAATATCTCCCAAAAGTATATAAATTCTGAAAAATGACATAATAATAAAAGTTAAATCTAAAAAAAAAATCAATATATAAAAGGTTAAAAGAGTGCAGGAAAGAAGAAGAGATAACTAAAACTACAACTACAATTAGTGCAGTTAGTGTTAGCCACCCTAAGGTGGCAAAAAATCTAAGGACTTCCGTGAGATGTAAAAAAAAAATTAATACTAGCTCCGTTTTTTAACAAAGTTATTGTTTTTTGTTTTTTTGGGGGTTTGTGTTTGGGTCTGTGTTTGGGTATGTGTTTGGGTCTGTGTTTGAGTCTGTGTTTGGGTCTGTGTTTGTGTTTGTGTTTGGGTTTGTGTTTGGGTTTGTGTTTGGGTCTGTGTTTGGGTTTGTGTTTGGGTCTGTGTTTGTGTTTGTGTTTGGGTTTGTGTTTGTGTTTGGGTCTGTGTTTGGGTCTGTGTTTGGGTATGTGTTTGGGTCTGTGTTTGAGTCTGTGTTTGGGTTTGTGTTTGGGTTTGTGTTTGTGTTTGTGTTTGTGTTTGTGTTTGGGTTTGTGTTTGGGTCTGTGTTTGGGTTTGTGTTTGGGTTTGTGTTTGTGTTTGTGTTTGTGTTTGTGTTTGGGTCTGTGTTTGTGTTTGTGTTTGGGTTTGTGTTTGGGTTTGTGTTTGGGTTTGTGTTTGGGTCTGTGTTTGGGTTTGTGTTTGGGTCTGTGTTTGTGTTTGGGTCTCCCCCCCTCTCTCTCTCCCCCAGCTCTCTCCCCCCCCTCTCTCTCTCCCCCAGCTCTATCTCTCCCCCCCTCTCTCTCCCCCCCAGCAATAAAAAACAGACGTCACCCTAATTGTGTGCGTGTATGTGTGTGTGTGTGTGTGTGTGTGTGTGTGTGTGTGAGCTGACTGACTTACCCCAGTCTAGTAGACACTCCGACACTCCAGCAGTTGTGACCAAGCTTGCGATGGCCGTCTTTTATCTGCCTGCCTGCCTGCCTGCCACCCGCGCCAACCTGAAGGGCCCATACACTTGTCTTACACTCAGCCCATAACAGATATTGATTAACACCGTACATACATACATACTGATACGGAACAGGGATAAAGAATAAACAGGTGTCGTGCGTGTGTGTGCGCGCGCGTTATAAACAAGTGCTGTCTGTGAAAAAATCTTTATTGGTGTCCGGTTCCTCCTGACATCCACCCACCCACCCACCGATCGATCAATCAATCAATCAATCTTTGATTTATTCTTATTATTAATAATATAAATTATTATTACTATAGTATTATTATTGTATTTACTACCCCCGGCATCGCATTAGGATGACTTTTCAGGCTGCTGCAATGTTAAATGCAGTGATCGCCTTGCATTAAAGAAATATTGCAACACCCTGCGATGTGAAATGCAATAATAATCCTGCAAAACCTCTCAAATGTTAAACGGGACTAATGCATCGTATTAGGATAACTTTGCAGGCTGCTGCAATGTTAAATGCAGTGATGGCCTTGCATTAAAGTCATCTAGCGACCCACAGTGGGTGTTAAATGCATTAAATTAATTGCAATAATTTTGCAAAACCTCTCAAATGTTAAATGCAACAAATGCATCGCATTAGGATGACTTTTCAGGCTGCTGCAATGTTAAATGCAGTGATCGCCTTGCATTAAAGAAATATTGCAACACCCTGCGATGTGAAATGCAATAATAATCCTGCAAAACCTCTCAAATGTTAAATGCGACTAATGCATCGTATTAGGATAACTTTGCAGGCTGCTGCATTGTTAAATGCAGCGCTGGCGTTGCATTAAAGCAATATTGCAACCCCCTGGGATGTTAAATGCAATAAAATTAATTGCAATAATTTTGCAAATCCTCTCAAATGTTAAATGCAATTAGGCTCCTGCAATGTTAAATGCAGCGCAGGCCTTGCATTAAAGCAAAATTGCAGCTGTTCTGGGGTATTAAACGCATAAAAATCATTGTAATAATCATGCAAAATCTCTCAAATTCCTGACATCCATCCACACACCCACCGATCGATCAATCAATCAATCTTTGATTTATTCTTATTATTAATAATATAAATTATTATTACTATAGTATTATTATTGTATTTACTACCCCCGGCATCGCATTAGGATGACTTTTCAGGCTGCTGCAATGTTAAATGCAGTGATCGCCTTGCATTAAAGAAATATTGCAACACCCTGCGATGTGAAATGCAATAATAATCCTGCAAAACCTCTCAAATGTTAAACGGGACTAATGCATCGTATTAGGATAACTTTGCAGGCTGCTGCAATGTTAAATGCAGTGATGGCCTTGCATTAAAGTCATCTAGCGACCCACAGTGGGTGTTAAATGCATTAAATTAATTGCAATAATTTTGCAAAACCTCTCAAATGTTAAATGCAACAAATGCATCGCATTAGGATGACTTTTCAGGCTGCTGCAATGTTAAATGCAGTGATCGCCTTGCATTAAAGAAATATTGCAACACCCTGCGATGTGAAATGCAATAATAATCCTGCAAAACCTCTCAAATGTTAAATGCGACTAATGCATCGTATTAGGATAACTTTGCAGGCTGCTGCATTGTTAAATGCAGCGCTGGCGTTGCATTAAAGCAATATTGCAACCCCCTGGGATGTTAAATGCAATAAAATTAATTGCAATAATTTTGCAAATCCTCTCAAATGTTAAATGCAATTAGGCTCCTGCAATGTTAAATGCAGCGCAGGCCTTGCATTAAAGCAAAATTGCAGCTGTTCTGGGGTATTAAACGCATAAAAATCATTGTAATAATCATGCAAAATCTCTCAAATTCCTGACATCCATCCACACACCCACCGATCGATCAATCAATCAATCTTTGATTTATTCTTATTATTAATAATATAAATTATTATTACTATAGTATTATTATTGTATTTACTACCCCCGGCATCGCATTAGGATGACTTTTCAGGCTGCTGCAATGTTAAATGCAGTGATCGCCTTGCATTAAAGAAATATTGCAACACCCTGCGATGTGAAATGCAATAATAATCCTGCAAAACCTCTCAAATGTTAAACGGGACTAATGCATCGTATTAGGATAACTTTGCAGGCTGCTGCAATGTTAAATGCAGTGATGGCCTTGCATTAAAGTCATCTAGCGACCCACAGTGGGTGTTAAATGCATTAAATTAATTGCAATAATTTTGCAAAACCTCTCAAATGTTAAATGCAACAAATGCATCGCATTAGGATGACTTTTCAGGCTGCTGCAATGTTAAATGCAGTGATCGCCTTGCATTAAAGAAATATTGCAACACCCTGCGATGTGAAATGCAATAATAATCCTGCAAAACCTCTCAAATGTTAAATGCGACTAATGCATCGTATTAGGATAACTTTGCAGGCTGCTGCATTGTTAAATGCAGTGCTGGCGTTGCATTAAAGCAATATTGCAACCCCCTGGGATGTTAAATGCAATAAAATTAATTGCAATAATTTTGCAAATCCTCTCAAATGTTAAATGCAATTAGGCTCCTGCAATGTTAAATGCAGCGCAGGCCTTGCATTAAAGCAAAATTGCAGCTGTTCTGGGGTATTAAACGCATTAAAATCATTGTAATAATCATGCAAAATCTCTCAAATTCCTGACATCCATCCACACACCCACCGATCGATCAATCAATCAATCTTTGATTTATTCTTATTATTAATAATATAAATTATTATTACTATAGTATTATTATTGTATTTACTACCCCCGGCATCGCATTAGGATGACTTTTCAGGCTGCTGCAATGTTAAATGCAGTGATCGCCTTGCATTAAAGAAATATTGCAACACCCTGTGATGTGAAATGCAATAATAATCCTGCAAAACCTCTCAAATGTTAAACGGGACTAATGCATCGTATTAGGATAACTTTGCAGGCTGCTGCAATGTTAAATGCAGTGATGGCCTTGCATTAAAGTCATCTAGCGACCCACAGTGGGTGTTAAATGCATTAAATTAATTGCAATAATTTTGCAAAACCTCTCAAATGTTAAATGCAACAAATGCATCGCATTAGGATGACTTTTCAGGCTGCTGCAATGTTAAATGCAGTGATCGCCTTGCATTAAAGAAATATTGCAACACCCTGCGATGTGAAATGCAATAATAATCCTGCAAAACCTCTCAAATGTTAAATGCGACTAATGCATCGTATTAGGATAACTTTGCAGGCTGCTGCATTGTTAAATGCAGCGCTGGCGTTGCATTAAAGCAATATTGCAACCCCCTGGGATGTTAAATGCAATAAAATTAATTGCAATAATTTTGCAAATCCTCTCAAATGTTAAATGCAATTAGGCTCCTGCAATGTTAAATGCAGCGCAGGCCTTGCATTAAAGCAAAATTGCAGCTGTTCTGGGGTATTAAACGCATTAAAATCATTGTAATAATCATGCAAAATCTCTCAAATTCCTGACATCCATCCACACACCCACCGATCGATCAATCAATCAATCTTTGATTTATTCTTATTATTAATAATATAAATTATTATTACTATAGTATTATTATTGTATTTACTACCCCCGGCATCGCATTAGGATGACTTTTCAGGCTGCTGCAATGTTAAATGCAGTGATCGCCTTGCATTAAAGAAATATTGCAACACCCTGTGATGTGAAATGCAATAATAATCCTGCAAAACCTCTCAAATGTTAAACGGGACTAATGCATCGTATTAGGATAACTTTGCAGGCTGCTGCAATGTTAAATGCAGTGATGGCCTTGCATTAAAGTCATCTAGCGACCCACAGTGGGTGTTAAATGCATTAAATTAATTGCAATAATTTTGCAAAACCTCTCAAATGTTAAATGCAACAAATGCATCGCATTAGGATGACTTTTCAGGCTGCTGCAATGTTAAATGCAGTGATCGCCTTGCATTAAAGAAATATTGCAACACCCTGCGATGTGAAATGCAATAATAATCCTGCAAAACCTCTCAAATGTTAAATGCGACTAATGCATCGTATTAGGATAACTTTGCAGGCTGCTGCATTGTTAAATGCAGTGCTGGCGTTGCATTAAAGCAATATTGCAACCCCCTGGGATGTTAAATGCAATAAAATTAATTGCAATAATTTTGCAAATCCTCTCAAATGTTAAATGCAATTAGGCTCCTGCAATGTTAAATGCAGCGCAGGCCTTGCATTAAAGCAAAATTGCAGCTGTTCTGGGGTATTAAACGCATTAAAATCATTGTAATAATCATGCAAAATCTCTCAAATTCCTGACATCCATCCACCCACCCACCGATCGATCAATCAATCAATCAATCTTTGATTTATTCTTATTATTAATAATATAAATTATTATTACTATAGTATTATTATTGTATTTACTACCCCCGGCATCGCATTAGGATGACTTTTCAGGCTGCTGCAATGTTAAATGCAGTGATCGCCTTGCATTAAAGAAATATTGCAACACCCTGCGATGTGAAATGCAATAATAATCCTGCAAAACCTCTCAAATGTTAAACGGGACTAATGCATCGTATTAGGATAACTTTGCAGGCTGCTGCAATGTTAAATGCAGTGATGGCCTTGCATTAAAGTCATCTAGCGACCCACAGTGGGTGTTAAATGCATTAAATTAATTGCAATAATTTTGCAAAACCTCTCAAATGTTAAATGCAACAAATGCATCGCATTAGGATGACTTTTCAGGCTGCTGCAATGTTAAATGCAGTGATCGCCTTGCATTAAAGAAATATTGCAACACCCTGCGATGTGAAATGCAATAATAATCCTGCAAAACCTCTCAAATGTTAAATGCGACTAATGCATCGTATTAGGATAACTTTGCAGGCTGCTGCATTGTTAAATGCAGCGCTGGCGTTGCATTAAAGCAATATTGCAACCCCCTGGGATGTTAAATGCAATAAAATTAATTGCAATAATTTTGCAAATCCTCTCAAATGTTAAATGCAATTAGGCTCCTGCAATGTTAAATGCAGCGCAGGCCTTGCATTAAAGCAAAATTGCAGCTGTTCTGGGGTATTAAACGCATAAAAATCATTGTAATAATCATGCAAAATCTCTCAAATTCCTGACATCCATCCACACACCCACCGATCGATCAATCAATCAATCTTTGATTTATTCTTATTATTAATAATATAAATTATTATTACTATAGTATTATTATTGTATTTACTACCCCCGGCATCGCATTAGGATGACTTTTCAGGCTGCTGCAATGTTAAATGCAGTGATCGCCTTGCATTAAAGAAATATTGCAACACCCTGCGATGTGAAATGCAATAATAATCCTGCAAAACCTCTCAAATGTTAAACGGGACTAATGCATCGTATTAGGATAACTTTGCAGGCTGCTGCAATGTTAAATGCAGTGATGGCCTTGCATTAAAGTCATCTAGCGACCCACAGTGGGTGTTAAATGCATTAAATTAATTGCAATAATTTTGCAAAACCTCTCAAATGTTAAATGCAACAAATGCATCGCATTAGGATGACTTTTCAGGCTGCTGCAATGTTAAATGCAGTGATCGCCTTGCATTAAAGAAATATTGCAACACCCTGCGATGTGAAATGCAATAATAATCCTGCAAAACCTCTCAAATGTTAAATGCGACTAATGCATCGTATTAGGATAACTTTGCAGGCTGCTGCATTGTTAAATGCAGCGCTGGCGTTGCATTAAAGCAATATTGCAACCCCCTGGGATGTTAAATGCAATAAAATTAATTGCAATAATTTTGCAAATCCTCTCAAATGTTAAATGCAATTAGGCTCCTGCAATGTTAAATGCAGCGCAGGCCTTGCATTAAAGCAAAATTGCAGCTGTTCTGGGGTATTAAACGCATAAAAATCATTGTAATAATCATGCAAAATCTCTCAAATTCCTGACATCCATCCACACACCCACCGATCGATCAATCAATCAATCTTTGATTTATTCTTATTATTAATAATATAAATTATTATTACTATAGTATTATTATTGTATTTACTACCCCCGGCATCGCATTAGGATGACTTTTCAGGCTGCTGCAATGTTAAATGCAGTGATCGCCTTGCATTAAAGAAATATTGCAACACCCTGCGATGTGAAATGCAATAATAATCCTGCAAAACCTCTCAAATGTTAAACGGGACTAATGCATCGTATTAGGATAACTTTGCAGGCTGCTGCAATGTTAAATGCAGTGATGGCCTTGCATTAAAGTCATCTAGCGACCCACAGTGGGTGTTAAATGCATTAAATTAATTGCAATAATTTTGCAAAACCTCTCAAATGTTAAATGCAACAAATGCATCGCATTAGGATGACTTTTCAGGCTGCTGCAATGTTAAATGCAGTGATCGCCTTGCATTAAAGAAATATTGCAACACCCTGCGATGTGAAATGCAATAATAATCCTGCAAAACCTCTCAAATGTTAAATGCGACTAATGCATCGTATTAGGATAACTTTGCAGGCTGCTGCATTGTTAAATGCAGTGCTGGCGTTGCATTAAAGCAATATTGCAACCCCCTGGGATGTTAAATGCAATAAAATTAATTGCAATAATTTTGCAAATCCTCTCAAATGTTAAATGCAATTAGGCTCCTGCAATGTTAAATGCAGCGCAGGCCTTGCATTAAAGCAAAATTGCAGCTGTTCTGGGGTATTAAACGCATTAAAATCATTGTAATAATCATGCAAAATCTCTCAAATTCCTGACATCCATCCACACACCCACCGATCGATCAATCAATCAATCTTTGATTTATTCTTATTATTAATAATATAAATTATTATTACTATAGTATTATTATTGTATTTACTACCCCCGGCATCGCATTAGGATGACTTTTCAGGCTGCTGCAATGTTAAATGCAGTGATCGCCTTGCATTAAAGAAATATTGCAACACCCTGTGATGTGAAATGCAATAATAATCCTGCAAAACCTCTCAAATGTTAAACGGGACTAATGCATCGTATTAGGATAACTTTGCAGGCTGCTGCAATGTTAAATGCAGTGATGGCCTTGCATTAAAGTCATCTAGCGACCCACAGTGGGTGTTAAATGCATTAAATTAATTGCAATAATTTTGCAAAACCTCTCAAATGTTAAATGCAACAAATGCATCGCATTAGGATGACTTTTCAGGCTGCTGCAATGTTAAATGCAGTGATCGCCTTGCATTAAAGAAATATTGCAACACCCTGCGATGTGAAATGCAATAATAATCCTGCAAAACCTCTCAAATGTTAAATGCGACTAATGCATCGTATTAGGATAACTTTGCAGGCTGCTGCATTGTTAAATGCAGCGCTGGCGTTGCATTAAAGCAATATTGCAACCCCCTGGGATGTTAAATGCAATAAAATTAATTGCAATAATTTTGCAAATCCTCTCAAATGTTAAATGCAATTAGGCTCCTGCAATGTTAAATGCAGCGCAGGCCTTGCATTAAAGCAAAATTGCAGCTGTTCTGGGGTATTAAACGCATTAAAATCATTGTAATAATCATGCAAAATCTCTCAAATTCCTGACATCCATCCACACACCCACCGATCGATCAATCAATCAATCTTTGATTTATTCTTATTATTAATAATATAAATTATTATTACTATAGTATTATTATTGTATTTACTACCCCCGGCATCGCATTAGGATGACTTTTCAGGCTGCTGCAATGTTAAATGCAGTGATCGCCTTGCATTAAAGAAATATTGCAACACCCTGTGATGTGAAATGCAATAATAATCCTGCAAAACCTCTCAAATGTTAAACGGGACTAATGCATCGTATTAGGATAACTTTGCAGGCTGCTGCAATGTTAAATGCAGTGATGGCCTTGCATTAAAGTCATCTAGCGACCCACAGTGGGTGTTAAATGCATTAAATTAATTGCAATAATTTTGCAAAACCTCTCAAATGTTAAATGCAACAAATGCATCGCATTAGGATGACTTTTCAGGCTGCTGCAATGTTAAATGCAGTGATCGCCTTGCATTAAAGAAATATTGCAACACCCTGCGATGTGAAATGCAATAATAATCCTGCAAAACCTCTCAAATGTTAAATGCGACTAATGCATCGTATTAGGATAACTTTGCAGGCTGCTGCATTGTTAAATGCAGTGCTGGCGTTGCATTAAAGCAATATTGCAACCCCCTGGGATGTTAAATGCAATAAAATTAATTGCAATAATTTTGCAAATCCTCTCAAATGTTAAATGCAATTAGGCTCCTGCAATGTTAAATGCAGCGCAGGCCTTGCATTAAAGCAAAATTGCAGCTGTTCTGGGGTATTAAACGCATTAAAATCATTGTAATAATCATGCAAAATCTCTCAAATTCCTGACATCCATCCACACACCCACCGATCGATCAATCAATCAATCTTTGATTTATTCTTATTATTAATAATATAAATTATTATTACTATAGTATTATTATTGTATTTACTACCCCCGGCATCGCATTAGGATGACTTTTCAGGCTGCTGCAATGTTAAATGCAGTGATCGCCTTGCATTAAAGAAATATTGCAACACCCTGTGATGTGAAATGCAATAATAATCCTGCAAAACCTCTCAAATGTTAAACGGGACTAATGCATCGTATTAGGATAACTTTGCAGGCTGCTGCAATGTTAAATGCAGTGATGGCCTTGCATTAAAGTCATCTAGCGACCCACAGTGGGTGTTAAATGCATTAAATTAATTGCAATAATTTTGCAAAACCTCTCAAATGTTAAATGCAACAAATGCATCGCATTAGGATGACTTTTCAGGCTGCTGCAATGTTAAATGCAGTGATCGCCTTGCATTAAAGAAATATTGCAACACCCTGCGATGTGAAATGCAATAATAATCCTGCAAAACCTCTCAAATGTTAAATGCGACTAATGCATCGTATTAGGATAACTTTGCAGGCTGCTGCATTGTTAAATGCAGTGCTGGCGTTGCATTAAAGCAATATTGCAACCCCCTGGGATGTTAAATGCAATAAAATTAATTGCAATAATTTTGCAAATCCTCTCAAATGTTAAATGCAATTAGGCTCCTGCAATGTTAAATGCAGCGCAGGCCTTGCATTAAAGCAAAATTGCAGCTGTTCTGGGGTATTAAACGCATTAAAATCATTGTAATAATCATGCAAAATCTCTCAAATTCCTGACATCCATCCACACACCCACCGATCGATCAATCAATCAATCTTTGATTTATTCTTATTATTAATAATATAAATTATTATTACTATAGTATTATTATTGTATTTACTACCCCCGGCATCGCATTAGGATGACTTTTCAGGCTGCTGCAATGTTAAATGCAGTGATCGCCTTGCATTAAAGAAATATTGCAACACCCTGTGATGTGAAATGCAATAATAATCCTGCAAAACCTCTCAAATGTTAAACGGGACTAATGCATCGTATTAGGATAACTTTGCAGGCTGCTGCAATGTTAAATGCAGTGATGGCCTTGCATTAAAGTCATCTAGCGACCCACAGTGGGTGTTAAATGCATTAAATTAATTGCAATAATTTTGCAAAACCTCTCAAATGTTAAATGCAACAAATGCATCGCATTAGGATGACTTTTCAGGCTGCTGCAATGTTAAATGCAGTGATCGCCTTGCATTAAAGAAATATTGCAACACCCTGCGATGTGAAATGCAATAATAATCCTGCAAAACCTCTCAAATGTTAAATGCGACTAATGCATCGTATTAGGATAACTTTGCAGGCTGCTGCATTGTTAAATGCAGTGCTGGCGTTGCATTAAAGCAATATTGCAACCCCCTGGGATGTTAAATGCAATAAAATTAATTGCAATAATTTTGCAAATCCTCTCAAATGTTAAATGCAATTAGGCTCCTGCAATGTTAAATGCAGCGCAGGCCTTGCATTAAAGCAAAATTGCAGCTGTTCTGGGGTATTAAACGCATTAAAATCATTGTAATAATCATGCAAAATCTCTCAAATTCCTGACATCCATCCACACACCCACCGATCGATCAATCAATCAATCTTTGATTTATTCTTATTATTAATAATATAAATTATTATTACTATAGTATTATTATTGTATTTACTACCCCCGGCATCGCATTAGGATGACTTTTCAGGCTGCTGCAATGTTAAATGCAGTGATCGCCTTGCATTAAAGAAATATTGCAACACCCTGTGATGTGAAATGCAATAATAATCCTGCAAAACCTCTCAAATGTTAAACGGGACTAATGCATCGTATTAGGATAACTTTGCAGGCTGCTGCAATGTTAAATGCAGTGATGGCCTTGCATTAAAGTCATCTAGCGACCCACAGTGGGTGTTAAATGCATTAAATTAATTGCAATAATTTTGCAAAACCTCTCAAATGTTAAATGCAACAAATGCATCGCATTAGGATGACTTTTCAGGCTGCTGCAATGTTAAATGCAGTGATCGCCTTGCATTAAAGAAATATTGCAACACCCTGCGATGTGAAATGCAATAATAATCCTGCAAAACCTCTCAAATGTTAAATGCGACTAATGCATCGTATTAGGATAACTTTGCAGGCTGCTGCATTGTTAAATGCAGTGCTGGCGTTGCATTAAAGCAATATTGCAACCCCCTGGGATGTTAAATGCAATAAAATTAATTGCAATAATTTTGCAAATCCTCTCAAATGTTAAATGCAATTAGGCTCCTGCAATGTTAAATGCAGCGCAGGCCTTGCATTAAAGCAAAATTGCAGCTGTTCTGGGGTATTAAACGCATTAAAATCATTGTAATAATCATGCAAAATCTCTCAAATTCCTGACATCCATCCACACACCCACCGATCGATCAATCAATCAATCTTTGATTTATTCTTATTATTAATAATATAAATTATTATTACTATAGTATTATTATTGTATTTACTACCCCCGGCATCGCATTAGGATGACTTTTCAGGCTGCTGCAATGTTAAATGCAGTGATCGCCTTGCATTAAAGAAATATTGCAACACCCTGTGATGTGAAATGCAATAATAATCCTGCAAAACCTCTCAAATGTTAAACGGGACTAATGCATCGTATTAGGATAACTTTGCAGGCTGCTGCAATGTTAAATGCAGTGATGGCCTTGCATTAAAGTCATCTAGCGACCCACAGTGGGTGTTAAATGCATTAAATTAATTGCAATAATTTTGCAAAACCTCTCAAATGTTAAATGCAACAAATGCATCGCATTAGGATGACTTTTCAGGCTGCTGCAATGTTAAATGCAGTGATCGCCTTGCATTAAAGAAATATTGCAACACCCTGCGATGTGAAATGCAATAATAATCCTGCAAAACCTCTCAAATGTTAAATGCGACTAATGCATCGTATTAGGATAACTTTGCAGGCTGCTGCATTGTTAAATGCAGTGCTGGCGTTGCATTAAAGCAATATTGCAACCCCCTGGGATGTTAAATGCAATAAAATTAATTGCAATAATTTTGCAAATCCTCTCAAATGTTAAATGCAATTAGGCTCCTGCAATGTTAAATGCAGCGCAGGCCTTGCATTAAAGCAAAATTGCAGCTGTTCTGGGGTATTAAACGCATTAAAATCATTGTAATAATCATGCAAAATCTCTCAAATTCCTGACATCCATCCACACACCCACCGATCGATCAATCAATCAATCTTTGATTTATTCTTATTATTAATAATATAAATTATTATTACTATAGTATTATTATTGTATTTACTACCCCCGGCATCGCATTAGGATGACTTTTCAGGCTGCTGCAATGTTAAATGCAGTGATCGCCTTGCATTAAAGAAATATTGCAACACCCTGTGATGTGAAATGCAATAATAATCCTGCAAAACCTCTCAAATGTTAAACGGGACTAATGCATCGTATTAGGATAACTTTGCAGGCTGCTGCAATGTTAAATGCAGTGATGGCCTTGCATTAAAGTCATCTAGCGACCCACAGTGGGTGTTAAATGCATTAAATTAATTGCAATAATTTTGCAAAACCTCTCAAATGTTAAATGCAACAAATGCATCGCATTAGGATGACTTTTCAGGCTGCTGCAATGTTAAATGCAGTGATCGCCTTGCATTAAAGAAATATTGCAACACCCTGCGATGTGAAATGCAATAATAATCCTGCAAAACCTCTCAAATGTTAAATGCGACTAATGCATCGTATTAGGATAACTTTGCAGGCTGCTGCATTGTTAAATGCAGTGCTGGCGTTGCATTAAAGCAATATTGCAACCCCCTGGGATGTTAAATGCAATAAAATTAATTGCAATAATTTTGCAAATCCTCTCAAATGTTAAATGCAATTAGGCTCCTGCAATGTTAAATGCAGCGCAGGCCTTGCATTAAAGCAAAATTGCAGCTGTTCTGGGGTATTAAACGCATTAAAATCATTGTAATAATCATGCAAAATCTCTCAAATTCCTGACATCCATCCACACACCCACCGATCGATCAATCAATCAATCTTTGATTTATTCTTATTATTAATAATATAAATTATTATTACTATAGTATTATTATTGTATTTACTACCCCCGGCATCGCATTAGGATGACTTTTCAGGCTGCTGCAATGTTAAATGCAGTGATCGCCTTGCATTAAAGAAATATTGCAACACCCTGTGATGTGAAATGCAATAATAATCCTGCAAAACCTCTCAAATGTTAAACGGGACTAATGCATCGTATTAGGATAACTTTGCAGGCTGCTGCAATGTTAAATGCAGTGATGGCCTTGCATTAAAGTCATCTAGCGACCCACAGTGGGTGTTAAATGCATTAAATTAATTGCAATAATTTTGCAAAACCTCTCAAATGTTAAATGCAACAAATGCATCGCATTAGGATGACTTTTCAGGCTGCTGCAATGTTAAATGCAGTGATCGCCTTGCATTAAAGAAATATTGCAACACCCTGCGATGTGAAATGCAATAATAATCCTGCAAAACCTCTCAAATGTTAAATGCGACTAATGCATCGTATTAGGATAACTTTGCAGGCTGCTGCATTGTTAAATGCAGTGCTGGCGTTGCATTAAAGCAATATTGCAACCCCCTGGGATGTTAAATGCAATAAAATTAATTGCAATAATTTTGCAAATCCTCTCAAATGTTAAATGCAATTAGGCTCCTGCAATGTTAAATGCAGCGCAGGCCTTGCATTAAAGCAAAATTGCAGCTGTTCTGGGGTATTAAACGCATTAAAATCATTGTAATAATCATGCAAAATCTCTCAAATTCCTGACATCCATCCACCCACCCACCGATCGATCAATCAATCAATCAATCTTTGATTTATTCTTATTATTAATAATATAAATTATTATTACTATAGTATTATTATTGTATTTACTACCCCCGGCATCGCATTAGGATGACTTTTCAGGCTGCTGCAATGTTAAATGCAGTGATCGCCTTGCATTAAAGAAATATTGCAACACCCTGCGATGTGAAATGCAATAATAATCCTGCAAAACCTCTCAAATGTTAAACGGGACTAATGCATCGTATTAGGATAACTTTGCAGGCTGCTGCAATGTTAAATGCAGTGATGGCCTTGCATTAAAGTCATCTAGCGACCCACAGTGGGTGTTAAATGCATTAAATTAATTGCAATAATTTTGCAAAACCTCTCAAATGTTAAATGCAACAAATGCATCGCATTAGGATGACTTTTCAGGCTGCTGCAATGTTAAATGCAGTGATCGCCTTGCATTAAAGAAATATTGCAACACCCTGCGATGTGAAATGCAATAATAATCCTGCAAAACCTCTCAAATGTTAAATGCGACTAATGCATCGTATTAGGATAACTTTGCAGGCTGCTGCATTGTTAAATGCAGCGCTGGCGTTGCATTAAAGCAATATTGCAACCCCCTGGGATGCTAAATGCAATAAAATTAATTGCAATAATTTTGCAAATCCTCTCAAATGTTAAATGCAATTAGGCTCCTGCAATGTTAAATGCAGCGCAGGCCTTGCATTAAAGCAAAATTGCAGCTGTTCTGGGGTATTAAACGCATTAAAATCATTGTAATAATCATGCAAAATCTCTCAAATTCCTGACATCCATCCACACACCCACCGATCGATCAATCAATCAATCTTTGATTTATTCTTATTATTAATAATATAAATTATTATTACTATAGTATTATTATTGTATTTACTACCCCCGGCATCGCATTAGGATGACTTTTCAGGCTGCTGCAATGTTAAATGCAGTGATCGCCTTGCATTAAAGAAATATTGCAACACCCTGTGATGTGAAATGCAATAATAATCCTGCAAAACCTCTCAAATGTTAAACGGGACTAATGCATCGTATTAGGATAACTTTGCAGGCTGCTGCAATGTTAAATGCAGTGATGGCCTTGCATTAAAGTCATCTAGCGACCCACAGTGGGTGTTAAATGCATTAAATTAATTGCAATAATTTGCAAAACCTCTCAAATGTTAAATGCAACAAATGCATCGCATTAGGATGACTTTTCAGGCTGCTGCAATGTTAAATGCAGTGATCGCCTTGCATTAAAGAAATATTGCAACACCCTGCGATGTGAAATGCAATAATAATCCTGCAAAACCTCTCAAATGTTAAATGCGACTAATGCATCGTATTAGGATAACTTTGCAGGCTGCTGCATTGTTAAATGCAGTGCTGGCGTTGCATTAAAGCAATATTGCAACCCCCTGGGATGTTAAATGCAATAAAATTAATTGCAATAATTTTGCAAATCCTCTCAAATGTTAAATGCAATTAGGCTCCTGCAATGTTAAATGCAGCGCAGGCCTTGCATTAAAGCAAAATTGCAGCTGTTCTGGGGTATTAAACGCATTAAAATCATTGTAATAATCATGCAAAATCTCTCAAATTCCTGACATCCATCCACCCACCCACCGATCGATCAATCAATCAATCTTTGATTTATTCTTATTATTAATAATATAAATTATTATTACTATAGTATTATTATTGTATTTACTACCCCCGGCATCACATTAGGATGACTTTTCAGGCTGCTGCAATGTTAAATGCAGTGATCGCCTTGCATTAAAGAAATATTGCAACACCCTGCGATGTGAAATGCAATAATAATCCTGCAAAACCTCTCAAATGTTAAACGTGACTAATGCATCGTATTAGGATAACTTTGCAGGCTACTGCAATGTTAAATGCAGTGATGGCCTTGCATTAAAGTCATCTAGCGACCCCCAATGGATGTTATATGCATTAAATTAATTGCAATAATTTTGCAAAACCTCTCAAATGTTAAATGCAACAAATGCATCGCATTATGATGACTTTTCAGGCTGCTGCAATGTTAAATGCAGTGATCGCCTTGCATTAAAGAAATATTGCAACACCCTGCGATATGAAATGCAATAATAATCCTGCAAAACCTCTCAAATGTTAAACGGGACTAATGCATCGTATTAGGATAACTTTGCAGGCTGCTGCAATGTTAAATGCAGTGATGGCCTTGCATTAAAGTCATCTAGCGACCCACAGTGGGTGTTAAATGCATTAAATTAATTGCAATCATTTTGCAAAACCTCTCAAATGTTAAATGCAACAAATGCATCGCATTAGGATGACTTTTCAGGCTGCTGCAATGTTAAATGCAGTGATCGCCTTGCATTAAAGAAATATTGCAACACCCTGCGATGTGAAATGCAATAATAATCCTGCAAAACCTCTCAAATGTTAAATGCGACTAATGCATCGTATTAGGATAACTTTGCAGGCTGCTGCATTGTTAAATGCAGCGCTGGCGTTGCATTAAAGCAATATTGCAACCCCCTGGGATGTTAAATGCAATAAAATTAATTGCAATAATTTTGCAAATCCTCTCAAATGTTAAATGCAATTAGGCTCCTGCAATGTTAAATGCAGCGCAGGCCTTGCATTAAAGCAAAATTGCAGCTGTTCTGGGGTATTAAACGCATAAAAATCATTGTAATAATCATGCAAAATCTCTCAAATTCCTGACATCCATCCACACACCCACCGATCGATCAATCAATCAATCTTTGATTTATTCTTATTATTAATAATATAAATTATTATTACTATAGTATTATTATTGTATTTACTACCCCCGGCATCGCATTAGGATGACTTTTCAGGCTGCTGCAATGTTAAATGCAGTGATCGCCTTGCATTAAAGAAATATTGCAACACCCTGCGATGTGAAATGCAATAATAATCCTGCAAAACCTCTCAAATGTTAAACGGGACTAATGCATCGTATTAGGATAACTTTGCAGGCTGCTGCAATGTTAAATGCAGTGATGGCCTTGCATTAAAGTCATCTAGCGACCCACAGTGGGTGTTAAATGCATTAAATTAATTGCAATAATTTTGCAAAACCTCTCAAATGTTAAATGCAACAAATGCATCGCATTAGGATGACTTTTCAGGCTGCTGCAATGTTAAATGCAGTGATCGCCTTGCATTAAAGAAATATTGCAACACCCTGCGATGTGAAATGCAATAATAATCCTGCAAAACCTCTCAAATGTTAAATGCGACTAATGCATCGTATTAGGATAACTTTGCAGGCTGCTGCATTGTTAAATGCAGCGCTGGCGTTGCATTAAAGCAATATTGCAACCCCCTGGGATGTTAAATGCAATAAAATTAATTGCAATAATTTTGCAAATCCTCTCAAATGTTAAATGCAATTAGGCTCCTGCAATGTTAAATGCAGCGCAGGCCTTGCATTAAAGCAAAATTGCAGCTGTTCTGGGGTATTAAACGCATAAAAATCATTGTAATAATCATGCAAAATCTCTCAAATTCCTGACATCCATCCACACACCCACCGATCGATCAATCAATCAATCTTTGATTTATTCTTATTATTAATAATATAAATTATTATTACTATAGTATTATTATTGTATTTACTACCCCCGGCATCGCATTAGGATGACTTTTCAGGCTGCTGCAATGTTAAATGCAGTGATCGCCTTGCATTAAAGAAATATTGCAACACCCTGCGATGTGAAATGCAATAATAATCCTGCAAAACCTCTCAAATGTTAAACGGGACTAATGCATCGTATTAGGATAACTTTGCAGGCTGCTGCAATGTTAAATGCAGTGATGGCCTTGCATTAAAGTCATCTAGCGACCCACAGTGGGTGTTAAATGCATTAAATTAATTGCAATAATTTTGCAAAACCTCTCAAATGTTAAATGCAACAAATGCATCGCATTAGGATGACTTTTCAGGCTGCTGCAATGTTAAATGCAGTGATCGCCTTGCATTAAAGAAATATTGCAACACCCTGCGATGTGAAATGCAATAATAATCCTGCAAAACCTCTCAAATGTTAAATGCGACTAATGCATCGTATTAGGATAACTTTGCAGGCTGCTGCATTGTTAAATGCAGCGCTGGCGTTGCATTAAAGCAATATTGCAACCCCCTGGGATGCTAAATGCAATAAAATTAATTGCAATAATTTTGCAAATCCTCTCAAATGTTAAATGCAATTAGGCTCCTGCAATGTTAAATGCAGCGCAGGCCTTGCATTAAAGCAAAATTGCAGCTGTTCTGGGGTATTAAACGCATTAAAATCATTGTAATAATCATGCAAAATCTCTCAAATTCCTGACATCCATCCACACACCCACCGATCGATCAATCAATCAATCTTTGATTTATTCTTATTATTAATAATATAAATTATTATTACTATAGTATTATTATTGTATTTACTACCCCCGGCATCGCATTAGGATGACTTTTCAGGCTGCTGCAATGTTAAATGCAGTGATCGCCTTGCATTAAAGAAATATTGCAACACCCTGTGATGTGAAATGCAATAATAATCCTGCAAAACCTCTCAAATGTTAAACGGGACTAATGCATCGTATTAGGATAACTTTGCAGGCTGCTGCAATGTTAAATGCAGTGATGGCCTTGCATTAAAGTCATCTAGCGACCCACAGTGGGTGTTAAATGCATTAAATTAATTGCAATAATTTGCAAAACCTCTCAAATGTTAAATGCAACAAATGCATCGCATTAGGATGACTTTTCAGGCTGCTGCAATGTTAAATGCAGTGATCGCCTTGCATTAAAGAAATATTGCAACACCCTGCGATGTGAAATGCAATAATAATCCTGCAAAACCTCTCAAATGTTAAATGCGACTAATGCATCGTATTAGGATAACTTTGCAGGCTGCTGCATTGTTAAATGCAGTGCTGGCGTTGCATTAAAGCAATATTGCAACCCCCTGGGATGTTAAATGCAATAAAATTAATTGCAATAATTTTGCAAATCCTCTCAAATGTTAAATGCAATTAGGCTCCTGCAATGTTAAATGCAGCGCAGGCCTTGCATTAAAGCAAAATTGCAGCTGTTCTGGGGTATTAAACGCATTAAAATCATTGTAATAATCATGCAAAATCTCTCAAATTCCTGACATCCATCCACCCACCCACCGATCGATCAATCAATCAATCTTTGATTTATTCTTATTATTAATAATATAAATTATTATTACTATAGTATTATTATTGTATTTACTACCCCCGGCATCACATTAGGATGACTTTTCAGGCTGCTGCAATGTTAAATGCAGTGATCGCCTTGCATTAAAGAAATATTGCAACACCCTGCGATGTGAAATGCAATAATAATCCTGCAAAACCTCTCAAATGTTAAACGTGACTAATGCATCGTATTAGGATAACTTTGCAGGCTACTGCAATGTTAAATGCAGTGATGGCCTTGCATTAAAGTCATCTAGCGACCCCCAATGGATGTTATATGCATTAAATTAATTGCAATAATTTTGCAAAACCTCTCAAATGTTAAATGCAACAAATGCATCGCATTATGATGACTTTTCAGGCTGCTGCAATGTTAAATGCAGTGATCGCCTTGCATTAAAGAAATATTGCAACACCCTGCGATATGAAATGCAATAATAATCCTGCAAAACCTCTCAAATGTTAAACGGGACTAATGCATCGTATTAGGATAACTTTGCAGGCTGCTGCAATGTTAAATGCAGTGATGGCCTTGCATTAAAGTCATCTAGCGACCCACAGTGGGTGTTAAATGCATTAAATTAATTGCAATCATTTTGCAAAACCTCTCAAATGTTAAATGCAACAAATGCATCGCATTAGGATGACTTTTCAGGCTGCTGCAATGTTAAATGCAGTGATCGCCTTGCATTAAAGAAATATTGCAACACCCTGCGATGTGAAATGCAATAATAATCCTGCAAAACCTCTCAAATGTTAAATGCGACTAATGCATCGTATTAGGATAACTTTGCAGGCTGCTGCATTGTTAAATGCAGCGCTGGCGTTGCATTAAAGCAATATTGCAACCCCCTGGGATGTTAAATGCAATAAAATTAATTGCAATAATTTTGCAAATCCTCTCAAATGTTAAATGCAATTAGGCTCCTGCAATGTTAAATGCAGCGCAGGCCTTGCATTAAAGCAAAATTGCAGCTGTTCTGGGGTATTAAACGCATTAAAATCATTGTAATAATCATGCAAAATCTCTCAAATTCCTGACATCCATCCAACCACCCACCGATCGATCAATCAATCAATCTTTGATTTATTCTTATTATTAATAATATAAATTATTATTACTATAGTATTATTATTGTATTTACTACCCCCGGCATCGCATTAGGATGACTTTTCAGGCTGCTGCAATGTTAAATGCAGTGATCGCCTTGCATTAAAGAAATATTGCAACTCCCTGCGATATGAAATGCAATAATAATCCTGCAAAACCTCTCAAATGTTAAACGGGACTAATGCATCGTATTAGGATAACTTTGCAGGCTGCTGCAATGTTAAATGCAGTGATGGCCTTGCATTAAAGTCATCTAGCGACCCACAGTGGGTGTTAAATGCATTAAATTAATTGCAATCATTTTGCAAAACCTCTCAAATGTTAAATGCAACAAATGCATCGCATTAGGATGACTTTTCAGGCTGCTGCAATGTTAAATGCAGTGATCGCCTTGCATTAAAGAAATATTGCAACACCCTGCGATGTGAAATGCAATAATAAACCTGCAAAACCTCTCAAATGTTAAATGCGACTAATGCATCGTATTAGGATAACTTTGCAGGCTGCTGCATTGTTAAATGCAGCGCTGGCGTTGCATTAAAGCAATATTGCAACCCCCTGGGATGTTAAATGCAATAAAATTAATTGCAATAATTTTGCAAATCCTCTCAAATGTTAAATGCAATTAGGCTCCTGCAATGTTAAATGCAGCGCAGGCCTTGCATTAAAGCAAAATTGCAGCTGTTCTGGGGTATTAAACGCATTAAAATCATTGTAATAATCATGCAAAATCTCTCAAATTCCTGACATCCATCCACCCACCCACCGATCGATCAATCAATCAATCTTTGATTTATTCTTATTATTAATAATATAAGTTATTATTACTATAGTATTATTATTGTATTTACTACCCCCGGCATCGCATTAGGATGACTTTTCAGGCTGCTGCAATGTTAAATGCAGTGATCGCCTTGCATTAAAGAAATATTGCAACACCCTGCGATGTGAAATGTAATAATAATCCTGCAAAACCTCTCAAATGTTAAACGTGACTAATGCATCGTATTAGGATAACTTTGCAGGCTACTGCAATGTTAAATGCAGTGATGGCCTTGCATTAAAGTCATCTAGCGACCCCCAATGGATGTTATATGCATTAAATTAATTGCAATAATTTTGCAAAACCTTTCAAATGTTAAATGCAACAAATGCATCGCATTAGGATGACTTTTCAGGCTGCTGCAATGTTAAATGCAGTGATCGCCTTGCATTAAAGAAATATTGCAACACCCTGCGATATGAAATGCAATAATAATCCTGCAAAACCTCTCAAATGTTAAACGGGACTAATGCATCATATTAGGATAACTTTGCAGGCTGCTGCAATGTTAAATGCAGTGATGGCCTTGCATTAAAGTCATCTAGCGACCCACAGTGGGTGTTAAATGCATTAAATTAATTGCAATCATTTTGCAAAACCTCTCAAATGTTAAATGCAACAAATGCATCGCATTAGGATGACTTTGCAGGCTACTGCAATGTTAAATGCAGTGATGGCCTTGCATTAAAGTCATCTAGCGACCCCCAATGGATGTTATATGCATTAAATTAATTGCAATAATTTTGCAAAACCTCTCAAATGTTAAATGCAACAAATGCATGCATC
The DNA here is from genome assembly GCF_053455715.1 of Rhinoraja longicauda. NCBI lineage: Eukaryota > Metazoa > Chordata > Chondrichthyes > Rajiformes > Arhynchobatidae > Rhinoraja > Rhinoraja longicauda. The sequence goes on along the minus strand of NW_027601918.1, from coordinate 16,416 downwards.
GCATTAGGATGACTTTTCAGGCTGCTGCAATGTTAAATGCAGTGATCGCCTTGCATTAAAGAAATATTGCAACACCCTGCGATGTGAAATGCAATAATAAACCTGCAAAACCTCTCAAATGTTAAATGCGACTAATGCATCGTATTAGGATAACTTTGCAGGCTGCTGCATTGTTAAATGCAGCGCTGGCGTTGCATTAAAGCAATATTGCAACCCCCTGGGATGTTAAATGCAATAAAATTAATTGCAATAATTTTGCAAATCCTCTCAAATGTTAAATGCAATTAGGCTCCTGCAATGTTAAATGCAGCGCAGGCCTTGCATTAAAGCAAAATTGCAGCTGTTCTGGGGTATTAAACGCATTAAAATCATTGTAATAATCATGCAAAATCTCTCAAATTCCTGACATCCATCCAACCACCCACCGATCGATCAATCAATCAATCTTTGATTTATTCTTATTATTAATAATATAAATTATTATTACTATAGTATTATTATTGTATTTACTACCCCCGGCATCGCATTAGGATGACTTTTCAGGCTGCTGCAATGTTAAATGCAGTGATCGCCTTGCATTAAAGAAATATTGCAACTCCCTGCGATATGAAATGCAATAATAATCCTGCAAAACCTCTCAAATGTTAAACGGGACTAATGCATCGTATTAGGATAACTTTGCAGGCTGCTGCAATGTTAAATGCAGTGATGGCCTTGCATTAAAGTCATCTAGCGACCCACAGTGGGTGTTAAATGCATTAAATTAATTGCAATCATTTTGCAAAACCTCTCAAATGTTAAATGCAACAAATGCATCGCATTAGGATGACTTTTCAGGCTGCTGCAATGTTAAATGCAGTGATCGCCTTGCATTAAAGAAATATTGCAACACCCTGCGATGTGAAATGCAATAATAAACCTGCAAAACCTCTCAAATGTTAAATGCGACTAATGCATCGTATTAGGATAACTTTGCAGGCTGCTGCATTGTTAAATGCAGCGCTGGCGTTGCATTAAAGCAATATTGCAACCCCCTGGGATGTTAAATGCAATAAAATTAATTGCAATAATTTTGCAAATCCTCTCAAATGTTAAATGCAATTAGGCTCCTGCAATGTTAAATGCAGCGCAGGCCTTGCATTAAAGCAAAATTGCAGCTGTTCTGGGGTATTAAACGCATTAAAATCATTGTAATAATCATGCAAAATCTCTCAAATTCCTGACATCCATCCAACCACCCACCGATCGATCAATCAATCAATCTTTGATTTATTCTTATTATTAATAATATAAATTATTATTACTATAGTATTATTATTGTATTTACTACCCCCGGCATCGCATTAGGATGACTTTTCAGGCTGCTGCAATGTTAAATGCAGTGATCGCCTTGCATTAAAGAAATATTGCAACTCCCTGCGATATGAAATGCAATAATAATCCTGCAAAACCTCTCAAATGTTAAACGGGACTAATGCATCGTATTAGGATAACTTTGCAGGCTGCTGCAATGTTAAATGCAGTGATGGCCTTGCATTAAAGTCATCTAGCGACCCACAGTGGGTGTTAAATGCATTAAATTAATTGCAATCATTTTGCAAAACCTCTCAAATGTTAAATGCAACAAATGCATCGCATTAGGATGACTTTTCAGGCTGCTGCAATGTTAAATGCAGTGATCGCCTTGCATTAAAGAAATATTGCAACACCCTGCGATGTGAAATGCAATAATAAACCTGCAAAACCTCTCAAATGTTAAATGCGACTAATGCATCGTATTAGGATAACTTTGCAGGCTGCTGCATTGTTAAATGCAGCGCTGGCGTTGCATTAAAGCAATATTGCAACCCCCTGGGATGTTAAATGCAATAAAATTAATTGCAATAATTTTGCAAATCCTCTCAAATGTTAAATGCAATTAGGCTCCTGCAATGTTAAATGCAGCGCAGGCCTTGCATTAAAGCAAAATTGCAGCTGTTCTGGGGTATTAAACGCATTAAAATCATTGTAATAATCATGCAAAATCTCTCAAATTCCTGACATCCATCCACCCACCCACCGATCGATCAATCAATCAATCTTTGATTTATTCTTATTATTAATAATATAAATTATTATTACTATAGTATTATTATTGTATTTACTACCCCCGGCATCGCATTAGGATGACTTTTCAGGCTGCTGCAATGTTAAATGCAGTGATCGCCTTGCATTAAAGAAATATTGCAACACCCTGCGATGTGAAATGTAATAATAATCCTGCAAAACCTCTCAAATGTTAAACGTGACTAATGCATCGTATTAGGATAACTTTGCAGGCTACTGCAATGTTAAATGCAGTGATGGCCTTGCATTAAAGTCATCTAGCGACCCCCAATGGATGTTATATGCATTAAATTAATTGCAATAATTTTGCAAAACCTTTCAAATGTTAAATGCAACAAATGCATCGCATTAGGATGACTTTTCAGGCTGCTGCAATGTTAAATGCAGTGATCGCCTTGCATTAAAGAAATATTGCAACACCCTGCGATATGAAATGCAATAATAATCCTGCAAAACCTCTCAAATGTTAAACGGGACTAATGCATCATATTAGGATAACTTTGCAGGCTGCTGCAATGTTAAATGCAGTGATGGCCTTGCATTAAAGTCATCTAGCGACCCACAGTGGGTGTTAAATGCATTAAATTAATTGCAATCATTTTGCAAAACCTCTCAAATGTTAAATGCAACAAATGCATCGCATTAGGATGACTTTGCAGGCTACTGCAATGTTAAATGCAGTGATGGCCTTGCATTAAAGTCATCTAGCGACCCCCAATGGATGTTATATGCATTAAATTAATTGCAATAATTTTGCAAAACCTCTCAAATGTTAAATGCAACAAATGCATCGCATTAGGATGACTTTTCAGGCTGCTGCAATGTTAAATGCAGCGATCGCCTTGCATTAAAGAAATATTGCAACACCCTGCGATGTGAAATGCAATAATAATCCTGCAAAACCTCTCAAATGTTAAACGTGACTAATGCATCGTATTAGGATAACTTTGCAGGCTACTGCAATGTTAAATGCAGTGATGGCCCTGCATTAAAGTCATCTAGCGACCCCCAATGGATGTTATATGCATTAAATTAATTGCAATAATTTTGCAAAACCTCTCAAATGTTAAATGCAACAAATGCATCGCATTAGGATGACTTTTCAGGCTGCTGCAATGTTAAATGCAGTGATCGCCTTGCATTAAAGAAATATTGCAACACCCTGCGATGTGAAATGCAATAATAATCCTGCAAAACCTCTCAAATGGTAAATGCGACTAATGCATCGTATTAGGATAACTTTGCAGGCTGCTGCATTGTTAAATGCAGCGCTGGCGTTGCATTAAAGCAATATTGCAACCCCCTGGGATGCTAAATGCAATAAAATTAATTGCAATAATTTTGCAAATCCTCTCAAATGTTAAATGCAATTAGGCTCCTGCAATGTTAAATGCAGCGCAGGCCTTGCATTAAAGCAAAATTGCAGCTGTTCTGGGGTATTAAACGCATTAAAATCATTGTAATAATCATGCAAAATCTCTCAAATTCCTGACATCCATCCACACACCCACCGATCGATCAATCAATCAATCTTTGATTTATTCTTATTATTAATAATATAAATTATTATTACTATAGTATTATTATTGTATTTACTACCCCCGGCATCGCATTAGGATGACTTTTCAGGCTGCTGCAATGTTAAATGCAGTGATCGCCTTGCATTAAAGAAATATTGCAACACCCTGTGATGTGAAATGCAATAATAATCCTGCAAAACCTCTCAAATGTTAAACGGGACTAATGCATCGTATTAGGATAACTTTGCAGGCTGCTGCAATGTTAAATGCAGTGATGGCCTTGCATTAAAGTCATCTAGCGACCCACAGTGGGTGTTAAATGCATTAAATTAATTGCAATAATTTGCAAAACCTCTCAAATGTTAAATGCAACAAATGCATCGCATTAGGATGACTTTTCAGGCTGCTGCAATGTTAAATGCAGTGATCGCCTTGCATTAAAGAAATATTGCAACACCCTGCGATGTGAAATGCAATAATAATCCTGCAAAACCTCTCAAATGTTAAATGCGACTAATGCATCGTATTAGGATAACTTTGCAGGCTGCTGCATTGTTAAATGCAGTGCTGGCGTTGCATTAAAGCAATATTGCAACCCCCTGGGATGTTAAATGCAATAAAATTAATTGCAATAATTTTGCAAATCCTCTCAAATGTTAAATGCAATTAGGCTCCTGCAATGTTAAATGCAGCGCAGGCCTTGCATTAAAGCAAAATTGCAGCTGTTCTGGGGTATTAAACGCATTAAAATCATTGTAATAATCATGCAAAATCTCTCAAATTCCTGACATCCATCCACCCACCCACCGATCGATCAATCAATCAATCTTTGATTTATTCTTATTATTAATAATATAAATTATTATTACTATAGTATTATTATTGTATTTACTACCCCCGGCATCACATTAGGATGACTTTTCAGGCTGCTGCAATGTTAAATGCAGTGATCGCCTTGCATTAAAGAAATATTGCAACACCCTGCGATGTGAAATGCAATAATAATCCTGCAAAACCTCTCAAATGTTAAACGTGACTAATGCATCGTATTAGGATAACTTTGCAGGCTACTGCAATGTTAAATGCAGTGATGGCCTTGCATTAAAGTCATCTAGCGACCCCCAATGGATGTTATATGCATTAAATTAATTGCAATAATTTTGCAAAACCTCTCAAATGTTAAATGCAACAAATGCATCGCATTATGATGACTTTTCAGGCTGCTGCAATGTTAAATGCAGTGATCGCCTTGCATTAAAGAAATATTGCAACACCCTGCGATATGAAATGCAATAATAATCCTGCAAAACCTCTCAAATGTTAAACGGGACTAATGCATCGTATTAGGATAACTTTGCAGGCTGCTGCAATGTTAAATGCAGTGATGGCCTTGCATTAAAGTCATCTAGCGACCCACAGTGGGTGTTAAATGCATTAAATTAATTGCAATCATTTTGCAAAACCTCTCAAATGTTAAATGCAACAAATGCATCGCATTAGGATGACTTTTCAGGCTGCTGCAATGTTAAATGCAGTGATCGCCTTGCATTAAAGAAATATTGCAACACCCTGCGATGTGAAATGCAATAATAATCCTGCAAAACCTCTCAAATGTTAAATGCGACTAATGCATCGTATTAGGATAACTTTGCAGGCTGCTGCATTGTTAAATGCAGCGCTGGCGTTGCATTAAAGCAATATTGCAACCCCCTGGGATGTTAAATGCAATAAAATTAATTGCAATAATTTTGCAAATCCTCTCAAATGTTAAATGCAATTAGGCTCCTGCAATGTTAAATGCAGCGCAGGCCTTGCATTAAAGCAAAATTGCAGCTGTTCTGGGGTATTAAACGCATAAAAATCATTGTAATAATCATGCAAAATCTCTCAAATTCCTGACATCCATCCACACACCCACCGATCGATCAATCAATCAATCTTTGATTTATTCTTATTATTAATAATATAAATTATTATTACTATAGTATTATTATTGTATTTACTACCCCCGGCATCGCATTAGGATGACTTTTCAGGCTGCTGCAATGTTAAATGCAGTGATCGCCTTGCATTAAAGAAATATTGCAACACCCTGCGATGTGAAATGCAATAATAATCCTGCAAAACCTCTCAAATGTTAAACGGGACTAATGCATCGTATTAGGATAACTTTGCAGGCTGCTGCAATGTTAAATGCAGTGATGGCCTTGCATTAAAGTCATCTAGCGACCCACAGTGGGTGTTAAATGCATTAAATTAATTGCAATAATTTTGCAAAACCTCTCAAATGTTAAATGCAACAAATGCATCGCATTAGGATGACTTTTCAGGCTGCTGCAATGTTAAATGCAGTGATCGCCTTGCATTAAAGAAATATTGCAACACCCTGCGATGTGAAATGCAATAATAATCCTGCAAAACCTCTCAAATGTTAAATGCGACTAATGCATCGTATTAGGATAACTTTGCAGGCTGCTGCATTGTTAAATGCAGCGCTGGCGTTGCATTAAAGCAATATTGCAACCCCTGGGATGCTAAATGCAATAAAATTAATTGCAATAATTTTGCAAATCCTCTCAAATGTTAAATGCAATTAGGCTCCTGCAATGTTAAATGCAGCGCAGGCCTTGCATTAAAGCAAAATTGCAGCTGTTCTGGGGTATTAAACGCATTAAAATCATTGTAATAATCATGCAAAATCTCTCAAATTCCTGACATCCATCCACACACCCACCGATCGATCAATCAATCAATCTTTGATTTATTCTTATTATTAATAATATAAATTATTATTACTATAGTATTATTATTGTATTTACTACCCCCGGCATCGCATTAGGATGACTTTTCAGGCTGCTGCAATGTTAAATGCAGTGATCGCCTTGCATTAAAGAAATATTGCAACACCCTGTGATGTGAAATGCAATAATAATCCTGCAAAACCTCTCAAATGTTAAACGGGACTAATGCATCGTATTAGGATAACTTTGCAGGCTGCTGCAATGTTAAATGCAGTGATGGCCTTGCATTAAAGTCATCTAGCGACCCACAGTGGGTGTTAAATGCATTAAATTAATTGCAATAATTTTGCAAAACCTCTCAAATGTTAAATGCAACAAATGCATCGCATTAGGATGACTTTTCAGGCTGCTGCAATGTTAAATGCAGTGATCGCCTTGCATTAAAGAAATATTGCAACACCCTGCGATGTGAAATGCAATAATAATCCTGCAAAACCTCTCAAATGTTAAATGCGACTAATGCATCGTATTAGGATAACTTTGCAGGCTGCTGCATTGTTAAATGCAGTGCTGGCGTTGCATTAAAGCAATATTGCAACCCCCTGGGATGTTAAATGCAATAAAATTAATTGCAATAATTTTGCAAATCCTCTCAAATGTTAAATGCAATTAGGCTCCTGCAATGTTAAATGCAGCGCAGGCCTTGCATTAAAGCAAAATTGCAGCTGTTCTGGGGTATTAAACGCATTAAAATCATTGTAATAATCATGCAAAATCTCTCAAATTCCTGACATCCATCCACCCACCCACCGATCGATCAATCAATCAATCTTTGATTTATTCTTATTATTAATAATATAAATTATTATTACTATAGTATTATTATTGTATTTACTACCCCCGGCATCACATTAGGATGACTTTTCAGGCTGCTGCAATGTTAAATGCAGTGATCGCCTTGCATTAAAGAAATATTGCAACACCCTGCGATGTGAAATGCAATAATAATCCTGCAAAACCTCTCAAATGTTAAACGTGACTAATGCATCGTATTAGGATAACTTTGCAGGCTACTGCAATGTTAAATGCAGTGATGGCCTTGCATTAAAGTCATCTAGCGACCCCCAATGGATGTTATATGCATTAAATTAATTGCAATAATTTTGCAAAACCTTTCAAATGTTAAATGCAACAAATGCATCGCATTAGGATGACTTTTCAGGCTGCTGCAATGTTAAATGCAGTGATCGCCTTGCATTAAAGAAATATTGCAACACCCTGCGATATGAAATGCAATAATAATCCTGCAAAACCTCTCAAATGTTAAACGGGACTAATGCATCATATTAGGATAACTTTGCAGGCTGCTGCAATGTTAAATGCAGTGATGGCCTTGCATTAAAGTCATCTAGCGACCCACAGTGGGTGTTAAATGCATTAAATTAATTGCAATCATTTTGCAAAACCTCTCAAATGTTAAATGCAACAAATGCATCGCATTAGGATGACTTTGCAGGCTACTGCAATGTTAAATGCAGTGATGGCCTTGCATTAAAGTCATCTAGCGACCCCCAATGGATGTTATATGCATTAAATTAATTGCAATAATTTTGCAAAACCTCTCAAATGTTAAATGCAACAAATGCATCGCATTAGGATGACTTTTCAGGCTGCTGCAATGTTAAATGCAGCGATCGCCTTGCATTAAAGAAATATTGCAACACCCTGCGATGTGAAATGCAATAATAATCCTGCAAAACCTCTCAAATGTTAAACGTGACTAATGCATCGTATTAGGATAACTTTGCAGGCTACTGCAATGTTAAATGCAGTGATGGCCCTGCATTAAAGTCATCTAGCGACCCCCAATGGATGTTATATGCATTAAATTAATTGCAATAATTTTGCAAAACCTCTCAAATGTTAAATGCAACAAATGCATCGCATTAGGATGACTTTTCAGGCTGCTGCAATGTTAAATGCAGTGATCGCCTTGCATTAAAGAAATATTGCAACACCCTGCGATGTGAAATGCAATAATAAACCTGCAAAACCTCTCAAATGTTAAATGCGACTAATGCATCGTATTAGGATAACTTTGCAGGCTGCTGCATTGTTAAATGCAGCGCTGGCGTTGCATTAAAGCAATATTGCAACCCCCTGGGATGTTAAATGCAATAAAATTAATTGCAATAATTTTGCAAATCCTCTCAAATGTTAAATGCAATTAGGCTCCTGCAATGTTAAATGCAGCGCAGGCCTTGCATTAAAGCAAAATTGCAGCTGTTCTGGGGTATTAAACGCATTAAAATCATTGTAATAATCATGCAAAATCTCTCAAATTCCTGACATCCATCCAACCACCCACCGATCGATCAATCAATCAATCTTTGATTTATTCTTATTATTAATAATATAAATTATTATTACTATAGTATTATTATTGTATTTACTACCCCCGGCATCGCATTAGGATGACTTTTCAGGCTGCTGCAATGTTAAATGCAGTGATCGCCTTGCATTAAAGAAATATTGCAACTCCCTGCGATATGAAATGCAATAATAATCCTGCAAAACCTCTCAAATGTTAAACGGGACTAATGCATCGTATTAGGATAACTTTGCAGGCTGCTGCAATGTTAAATGCAGTGATGGCCTTGCATTAAAGTCATCTAGCGACCCACAGTGGGTGTTAAATGCATTAAATTAATTGCAATCATTTTGCAAAACCTCTCAAATGTTAAATGCAACAAATGCATCGCATTAGGATGACTTTTCAGGCTGCTGCAATGTTAAATGCAGTGATCGCCTTGCATTAAAGAAATATTGCAACACCCTGCGATGTGAAATGCAATAATAAACCTGCAAAACCTCTCAAATGTTAAATGCGACTAATGCATCGTATTAGGATAACTTTGCAGGCTGCTGCATTGTTAAATGCAGCGCTGGCGTTGCATTAAAGCAATATTGCAACCCCCTGGGATGTTAAATGCAATAAAATTAATTGCAATAATTTTGCAAATCCTCTCAAATGTTAAATGCAATTAGGCTCCTGCAATGTTAAATGCAGCGCAGGCCTTGCATTAAAGCAAAATTGCAGCTGTTCTGGGGTATTAAACGCATTAAAATCATTGTAATAATCATGCAAAATCTCTCAAATTCCTGACATCCATCCAACCACCCACCGATCGATCAATCAATCAATCTTTGATTTATTCTTATTATTAATAATATAAATTATTATTACTATAGTATTATTATTGTATTTACTACCCCCGGCATCGCATTAGGATGACTTTTCAGGCTGCTGCAATGTTAAATGCAGTGATCGCCTTGCATTAAAGAAATATTGCAACTCCCTGCGATATGAAATGCAATAATAATCCTGCAAAACCTCTCAAATGTTAAACGGGACTAATGCATCGTATTAGGATAACTTTGCAGGCTGCTGCAATGTTAAATGCAGTGATGGCCTTGCATTAAAGTCATCTAGCGACCCACAGTGGGTGTTAAATGCATTAAATTAATTGCAATCATTTTGCAAAACCTCTCAAATGTTAAATGCAACAAATGCATCGCATTAGGATGACTTTTCAGGCTGCTGCAATGTTAAATGCAGTGATCGCCTTGCATTAAAGAAATATTGCAACACCCTGCGATGTGAAATGCAATAATAAACCTGCAAAACCTCTCAAATGTTAAATGCGACTAATGCATCGTATTAGGATAACTTTGCAGGCTGCTGCATTGTTAAATGCAGCGCTGGCGTTGCATTAAAGCAATATTGCAACCCCCTGGGATGTTAAATGCAATAAAATTAATTGCAATAATTTTGCAAATCCTCTCAAATGTTAAATGCAATTAGGCTCCTGCAATGTTAAATGCAGCGCAGGCCTTGCATTAAAGCAAAATTGCAGCTGTTCTGGGGTATTAAACGCATTAAAATCATTGTAATAATCATGCAAAATCTCTCAAATTCCTGACATCCATCCACCCACCCACCGATCGATCAATCAATCAATCTTTGATTTATTCTTATTATTAATAATATAAATTATTATTACTATAGTATTATTATTGTATTTACTACCCCCGGCATCGCATTAGGATGACTTTTCAGGCTGCTGCAATGTTAAATGCAGTGATCGCCTTGCATTAAAGAAATATTGCAACACCCTGCGATGTGAAATGTAATAATAATCCTGCAAAACCTCTCAAATGTTAAACGTGACTAATGCATCGTATTAGGATAACTTTGCAGGCTACTGCAATGTTAAATGCAGTGATGGCCTTGCATTAAAGTCATCTAGCGACCCCCAATGGATGTTATATGCATTAAATTAATTGCAATAATTTTGCAAAACCTTTCAAATGTTAAATGCAACAAATGCATCGCATTAGGATGACTTTTCAGGCTGCTGCAATGTTAAATGCAGTGATCGCCTTGCATTAAAGAAATATTGCAACACCCTGCGATATGAAATGCAATAATAATCCTGCAAAACCTCTCAAATGTTAAACGGGACTAATGCATCATATTAGGATAACTTTGCAGGCTGCTGCAATGTTAAATGCAGTGATGGCCTTGCATTAAAGTCATCTAGCGACCCACAGTGGGTGTTAAATGCATTAAATTAATTGCAATCATTTTGCAAAACCTCTCAAATGTTAAATGCAACAAATGCATCGCATTAGGATGACTTTGCAGGCTACTGCAATGTTAAATGCAGTGATGGCCTTGCATTAAAGTCATCTAGCGACCCCCAATGGATGTTATATGCATTAAATTAATTGCAATAATTTTGCAAAACCTCTCAAATGTTAAATGCAACAAATGCATCGCATTAGGATGACTTTTCAGGCTGCTGCAATGTTAAATGCAGCGATCGCCTTGCATTAAAGAAATATTGCAACACCCTGCGATGTGAAATGCAATAATAATCCTGCAAAACCTCTCAAATGTTAAACGTGACTAATGCATCGTATTAGGATAACTTTGCAGGCTACTGCAATGTTAAATGCAGTGATGGCCCTGCATTAAAGTCATCTAGCGACCCCCAATGGATGTTATATGCATTAAATTAATTGCAATAATTTTGCAAAACCTCTCAAATGTTAAATGCAACAAATGCATCGCATTAGGATGACTTTTCAGGCTGCTGCAATGTTAAATGCAGTGATCGCCTTGCATTAAAGAAATATTGCAACACCCTGCGATGTGAAATGCAATAATAATCCTGCAAAACCTCTCAAATGGTAAATGCGACTAATGCATCGTATTAGGATAACTTTGCAGGCTGCTGCATTGTTAAATGCAGCGCTGGCGTTGCATTAAAGCAATATTGCAACCCCCTGGGATGTTAAATGCAATAAAATTAATTGCAATAATTTTGCAAATCCTCTCAAATGTTAAATGCAATTAGGCTCCTGCAATGTTAAATGCAGCGCAGGCCTTGCATTAAAGCAAAATTGCAGCTGTTCTGGGGTATTAAACGCATTAAAATCATTGTAATAATCATGCAAAATCTCTCAAATTCCTGACATCCATCCACCCACCCACCGATCGATCAATCAATCAATCTTTGATTTATTCTTATTATTAATAATATAAATTATTATTACTATAGTATTATTATTGTATTTACTACCCCCGGCATCGCATTAGGATGACTTTTCAGGCTGCTGCAATGTTAAATGCAGTGATCGCCTTGCATTAAAGAAATATTGCAACACCCTGCGATGTGAAATGTAATAATAATCCTGCAAAACCTCTCAAATGTTAAACGTGACTAATGCATCGTATTAGGATAACTTTGCAGGCTACTGCAATGTTAAATGCAGTGATGGCCTTGCATTAAAGTCATCTAGCGACCCCCAATGGATGTTATATGCATTAAATTAATTGCAATAATTTTGCAAAACCTTTCAAATGTTAAATGCAACAAATGCATCGCATTAGGATGACTTTTCAGGCTGCTGCAATGTTAAATGCAGTGATCGCCTTGCATTAAAGAAATATTGCAACACCCTGCGATATGAAATGCAATAATAATCCTGCAAAACCTCTCAAATGTTAAACGGGACTAATGCATCATATTAGGATAACTTTGCAGGCTGCTGCAATGTTAAATGCAGTGATGGCCTTGCATTAAAGTCATCTAGCGACCCACAGTGGGTGTTAAATGCATTAAATTAATTGCAATCATTTTGCAAAACCTACAAATGTTAAATGCAACAAATGCATCGCATTAGGATGACTTTGCAGGCTACTGCAATGTTAAATGCAGTGATGGCCTTGCATTAAAGTCATCTAGCGACCCCCAATGGATGTTATATGCATTAAATTAATTGCAATAATTTTGCAAAACCTCTCAAATGTTAAATGCAACAAATGCATCGCATTAGGATGACTTTTCAGGCTGCTGCAATGTTAAATGCAGCGATCGCCTTGCATTAAAGAAATATTGCAACACCCTGCGATGTGAAATGCAATAATAATCCTGCAAAACCTCTCAAATGTTAAACGTGACTAATGCATCGTATTAGGATAACTTTGCAGGCTACTGCAATGTTAAATGCAGTGATGGCCCTGCATTAAAGTCATCTAGCGACCCCCAATGGATGTTATATGCATTAAATTAATTGCAATAATTTTGCAAAACCTCTCAAATGTTAAATGCAACAAATGCATCGCATTAGGATGACTTTTCAGGCTGCTGCAATGTTAAATGCAGTGATCGCCTTGCATTAAAGAAATATTGCAACACCCTGCGATGTGAAATGCAATAATAATCCTGCAAAACCTCTCAAATGTTAAATGCGACTAATGCATCGTATTAGGATAACTTTGCAGGCTGCTGCATTGTTAAATGCAGCGCTGGCGTTGCATTAAAGCAATATTGCAACCCCCTGGGATGTTAAATGCAATAAAATTAATTGCAATAATTTTGCAAATCCTCTCAAATGTTAAATGCAATTAGGCTCCTGCAATGTTAAATGCAGTGCAGGCCTTGCATTAAAGCAAAATTGCAGCTGTTCTGGGGTATTAAACGCATTAAAATCATTGTAATAATCATGCAAAATCTCTCAAATTCCTGACATCCATCCACCCACCCACCGATCGATCAATCAATCTTTGATTTATTCTTATTATTAATAATATAAATTATTATTACTATAGTATTATTATTGTATTTACTACCCCCGGCATCGCATTAGGATGACTTTTCAGGCTGCTGCAATGTTAAATGCAGTGATCGCCTTGCATTAAAGAAATATTGCAACACCCTGCGATGTGAAATGTAATAATAATCCTGCAAAACCTCTCAAATGTTAAACGTGACTAATGCATCGTATTAGGATAACTTTGCAGGCTACTGCAATGTTAAATGCAGTGATGGCCTTGCATTAAAGTCATCTAGCGACCCCCAATGGATGTTATATGCATTAAATTAATTGCAATAATTTTGCAAAACCTTTCAAATGTTAAATGCAACAAATGCATCGCATTAGGATGACTTTTCAGGCTGCTGCAATGTTAAATGCAGTGATCGCCTTGCATTAAAGAAATATTGCAACACCCTGCGATATGAAATGCAATAATAATCCTGCAAAACCTCTCAAATGTTAAACGGGACTAATGCATCATATTAGGATAACTTTGCAGGCTGCTGCAATGTTAAATGCAGTGATGGCCTTGCATTAAAGTCATCTAGCGACCCACAGTGGGTGTTAAATGCATTAAATTAATTGCAATCATTTTGCAAAACCTCTCAAATGTTAAATGCAACAAATGCATCGCATTAGGATGACTTTGCAGGCTACTGCAATGTTAAATGCAGTGATGGCCTTGCATTAAAGTCATCTAGCGACCCCCAATGGATGTTATATGCATTAAATTAATTGCAATAATTTTGCAAAACCTCTCAAATGTTAAATGCAACAAATGCATCGCATTAGGATGACTTTTCAGGCTGCTGCAATGTTAAATGCAGCGATCGCCTTGCATTAAAGAAATATTGCAACACCCTGCGATGTGAAATGCAATAATAATCCTGCAAAACCTCTCAAATGTTAAACGTGACTAATGCATCGTATTAGGATAACTTTGCAGGCTACTGCAATGTTAAATGCAGTGATGGCCCTGCATTAAAGTCATCTAGCGACCCCCAATGGATGTTATATGCATTAAATTAATTGCAATAATTTTGCAAAACCTCTCAAATGTTAAATGCAACAAATGCATCGCATTAGGATGACTTTTCAGGCTGCTGCAATGTTAAATGCAGTGATCGCCTTGCATTAAAGAAATATTGCAACACCCTGCGATGTGAAATGCAATAATAATCCTGCAAAACCTCTCAAATGTTAAATGCGACTAATGCATCGTATTAGGATAACTTTGCAGGCTGCTGCATTGTTAAATGCAGCGCTGGCGTTGCATTAAAGCAATATTGCAACCCCCTGGGATGTTAAATGCAATAAAATTAATTGCAATAATTTTGCAAATCCTCTCAAATGTTAAATGCAATTAGGCTCCTGCAATGTTAAATGCAGCGCAGGCCTTGCATTAAAGCAAAATTGCAGCTGTTCTGGGGTATTAAACGCATTAAAATCATTGTAATAATCATGCAAAATCTCTCAAATTCCTGACATCCATCCACCCACCCACCGATCGATCAATCAATCAATCTTTGATTTATTCTTATTATTAATAATATAAATTATTATTACTATAGTATTATTATTGTATTTACTACCCCCGGCATCGCATTAGGATGACTTTTCAGGCTGCTGCAATGTTAAATGCAGTGATCGCCTTGCATTAAAGAAATATTGCAACACCCTGCGATGTGAAATGTAATAATAATCCTGCAAAACCTCTCAAATGTTAAACGTGACTAATGCATCGTATTAGGATAACTTTGCAGGCTACTGCAATGTTAAATGCAGTGATGGCCTTGCATTAAAGTCATCTAGCGACCCCCAATGGATGTTATATGCATTAAATTAATTGCAATAATTTTGCAAAACCTTTCAAATGTTAAATGCAACAAATGCATCGCATTAGGATGACTTTTCAGGCTGCTGCAATGTTAAATGCAGTGATCGCCTTGCATTAAAGAAATATTGCAACACCCTGCGATATGAAATGCAATAATAATCCTGCAAAACCTCTCAAATGTTAAACGGGACTAATGCATCATATTAGGATAACTTTGCAGGCTGCTGCAATGTTAAATGCAGTGATGGCCTTGCATTAAAGTCATCTAGCGACCCACAGTGGGTGTTAAATGCATTAAATTAATTGCAATCATTTTGCAAAACCTCTCAAATGTTAAATGCAACAAATGCATCGCATTAGGATGACTTTTCAGGCTGCTGCAATGTTAAATGCAGTGATCGCCTTGCATTAAAGAAATATTGCAACACCCTGCGATGTGAAATGCAATAATAATCCTGCAAAACCTCTCAAATGTTAAATGCGACTAATGCATCGTATTAGGATACACTTTGCAGGCTGCTGCATCGTTAAATGCAGCGCTGGCGTTGCATTAAAGCAATATTGCAACCCCTGGATGTTAAATGCAATAAAATTAATTGCAATAATTTTGCAAATCCTCTCAAATGTTAAATGCAATTAGGCTCCTGCAATGTTAAATGCAGCGCAGGCCTTGCATTAAAGCAAAATTGCAGCTGTTCTGGGGTATTAAACGCATTAAAATCATTGTAATAATCATGCAAAATCTCTCAAATTCCTGACATCCATCCACCCACCCACCGATCGATCAATCAATCAATCTTTGATTTATTCTTATTGCAACACCCTGCGATGTGGCCTTGCATTAAAGTCATCTAGCGACCCCCAATGGATGTTATATGCATTAAATTAATTGCAATAATTTTGCAAAACCACTCAAATGTTAAATGCAACTGATGCAACGCATTAAAATAACTTTGCAGGCCACTGCAATGTTAAATGCAGCGCTGGCGTTGCATTAAAGCAATATTGCAACCACCCTGGGCTGTTAAATGCAGTAAAATCGTTG
>NW_027601917.1:0-62310 GCF_053455715.1 Rhinoraja longicauda | reverse complement strand
AAAAAAAACTTTAAAAAAAATAAGTGCTTTTTAATTGCTGGTTTTGAAACATTCGCGGTTAAGTGCTTTTTAAAAAAACATTCGCGGTTAAGTGCTGGTTTTGAAACATTCGCGGCTACTTAGTGCTTCTGTCAGTTGCTTTTCGAAACAATGTTGCAACCATCTCACACAAGCATTGGGAGGATGGGAGGGAGGGAAGGGGAGGGAGGGAGGGAGGAGGGAGGTGTGGAGGGAGGAGGGGAGGGAGGGGGAAGGGGAGGGGGGGAAGGGGGCGGGAGAGGGGACGGAGGGGGGATGGGATGGGGAAGGGGGGAGGGAGGGGGACCTCCCCTTTTCCCAGTACCCCTCTTTCCCGTTGGGCCCGTCCTCGTAGGGTTTCCATTGTAACCGGGAGGAGGGGAGGGAGGGAAGGGGGAGGGAGGGAGGGAGGGGAGGGGGAGGGGAGGAGGAGGGAGGTGTGGAGGGAGGGGAGGGGGATGGAGGGGGGAGGGGAGGGGGGAAGGGGGGGAGGGGGAGGGAGAGGGGGAGGGAGGGGGGAGGGGGGAAGTGGGATTGAGGGGGGGAGGGAGAGGGGTAGGGGGGGAGGGGAGGGGAAGGGGAGGGAGGGGGACCTCCCCTTTTCCCAGTACCCCTCTTCTCCGTTGGGCCCATCCTCGTAGGGTTTCAATTGTAACCGGGAGGAGGGGAGGGAGGGAAGGGGGAGGGAGGGAGGTGTGGAGGGTGGAGGGGGAGGGGGAGGGAGGGGGGAGGGGAGGGGAAGGGGGGGAGGGAGGGGGGATGGAGGTGGGAAGGAGTGGGGAGGAAGGGGTTGAGGGGGGAAGGGGGGGAGGGAGGGAATAGGGGCCCCATGCTGATCTGTGTATGTTAAGTGACTCGCACAACTTTAAAAAACTGGCAGTTGCTTTTCGCAACAATGTTGCAACATCTCACACAAGCATTGTGACGTCACAAGCTGAAGACCTTGAAAAAAAAGGTCAGAAAAAAAATCATGTAAATTTAAAGTAGTAAACACCCAATAGCAGCCGCTTGTCCATCGCGAGCTGATCTCTCATTGGTGCACGGGTGCCATTGTGACATCACGCGCTGAAGCCCCTTCAAGAAAAGGGTTAGAAATGAGAAATTTTAACTTTAATATCTCTCTAGCTTTAAAAAGGTAGCTTCAATTTGAACGAAAGTACTTACAATAGTTGCCCATGTTAATGGTGAATACGGCGGTACAAAAATCGTAGCGCTTTGGTGTACCTTCAGGGAGGAGTAGGGTTTGTAAGTTATGGACAGAAATCTTCGGAATCTTCCGTATATACACACGGAATCTTCCGTATATACATACGGAATGTTGGACCGCAGAGTTTTAGTAGTATACTAGACCGAGTGGGCCCGTTGGGCCCGTCCTCGTAGGGTTTCCATTGTAACCGGGAGGGAGGAAAGGGGGAGGGTTGGGGGAGGGAAGGGGGAGGGAGGAGGGGAGGGAGGGGGGGAGGGAGAGGGGAGGGAGGGGGGTAGGGGGGGAGGGAGGGGGGAGAGGGGGGGATGGGAGGGGGGAGGGGAGGGGGGAAGGGAGGAGGGAAGGGGGGGAGGGAGAGGGGAGGGAGGTGGGTAGGGGGGAGGGAGGGAGGGGGACCTCCCCTTTTCCCAGTACCCCTCTTTCCCCGTTGGGCCGTCCTCGTAGGGTTTCCATTGTAACCGGGAGGAGGGGATGGCGGGAAGGGGGAGGGAGGGAGGAGGGGACGTGTGGAGGGAGGAGGGGAGGGGAGGGAGGGGGGAGGGGAGGGAGGGGGGTAGGGGGGAGGGGGAGGGAGGGGGGAGGGAGAGGGGATGGGGGAGGGGGAGGGGGAAGGGGGGAGGGAGGGGGACCTCCCCTTTTCCCAGTACTCCTCTTTCCCCGTTGGCCCGTCCTCGTAGGGTTTCCATTGTAACCGGGAGGGGGGGAGGGAGGGAGGAGGGAGGTGTGGAGGGAGGTGTGAGGGAGGAGGAGGGGGAGGGAGGGAGGGGGGAGGGGAGGGGGAGGGGGGAAGAGGGGTAGGGGGGAGGGGAGGGAGGAGGGGAGGGAGGGGAACTCCCCTTTTCCCAGTACCCCTCTTTCCCCGTTGGGCCCGTCCCCGTTAGGGTTTCCATTGTAACCGGGATGGGGGGAGGGAGGGTGGAAGGAGGGGGAGAGGGGTGGAAGGGTGGAGGGAGGGGGGAGGGAGTGGGGGAGGGTCGGATGGAGGGAAGGAGGGAGGGGTGAGTTAGGGGCTGAGTGGTGATGGAGGTTGGGATTGAGGGGGAGAGAGTGGGGATGGAGGTGGGAAGGAGGGGGAAGGAAGAGGTTGAGGGGGGAAGTGGGGGACCTCCCCTTTTCCCAGTACCCCTCTTTCCCCGTTGGGCCTGTCCCCGTAGGGTTTCCATTGTAACCGGGAGGGGGGGGAGGGAGGGTGGAAGGAGGGGGGAGGGGGAGAGGGGTGGAAGGGTGGAGGGAGGGGGGGAGGGAGTGGGGGAGGGTCGGATGGAGGGAAGGAGGGACGGTGTGAGTTAGGGGCTGAGTGGTGATGGAGGTTGGGATTGAGGGGGGAGAGTGGGGATGGAGGTGGAAGGAGGGGGGAGGAAGAGGTTGAGGGGGGAAGTGGGACCTCCCCTTTTCCCAGTACCCCTATTTCCCCGTTGGGCCCGTCCTCGTAGGGTTTCCATTGTAACCGGAGGGGGGATGGAGGGAGGAGGGAGGTGTGGAGGGAGGAGGGGAGGGGGAGGGAGGGGGGAAGGGGAGGGGGGAAGGGGGAGGGAAGGGGGGAGGGGAAGGAGGGGGATCTCCCCTTTTTCCAGTAACCCTCTTTCCCCGTTGGGCCCGTCCCCGTAGGGTTTCCATTGTAACCGGGAGGGGAGTGGGGGGGAGGGAAGGAGGAGGGAGGTGTGGAGGGGGAGGGGAGGGGGAGGGGGAAGGGGGAAGGGGGAGGGAGAGGGGAGGGAGGGGTTAGGGAGGGGGGAAGGGGGGAGGGAGGGGGACCACCCGTTTTCCCAGTACCCCTCTTTCCCCGTTGGGCCCGTCGTCGCAGGGTTTCCATGTAACCGGGAGGAGGGGAGGTAGGGAAGGGGGAGGGAGGGGAGAGGGAGGTGTGGAGGGAGGAGGGGAGGGGGAGGAGGAGGGGAGGGGGAGGGGGGGGAGGGAGAGGGGAGGGAGAGGGGAGGGAGGGGGGTAGGGGGGAGGGAGGGGGGAGGGGAGGGGGTGAGGGAGGGGGACGTCCCCTTTTCCCAGTACCCCTCTTTCCCCGTTGGGCCCGTCCTCGTAGTGTTTCCATTTTAACCGGGAGGAGGGGAGGGAGGGAAGGGGGAGGGAGGGAGGAGGGAGGTGTGGAGGGTGGAGGGGAGGGGGAGGGAGGGGGGAGGGGAGGGGGGAGGGAGAGGGGGAGGGGGAGGGAGGGAGGGTGTAAGGGGGAGGGAGGGGGACCTCCCCTTTTCCCAGTACCCCTCTTTCCCCGTTGGGCCCGTCCTCGTAGGGTTTCCATTGTAACCGGGAGGAGGGGAGGGAGGGAAGGGGAGGGGAGGGAGGAGGGAGGTGTGGAGGGAGGAGGGGAGGGGATGGAGGGGGTAGGGGGGAGGGTGAGGGAGGGGGGAGGGGAGGGGGAAGGGGGAAGGGAGGGGGACCTCCCTTTTCCCAGTACCCCTCTTTCCCCGATGGGCCCGTCCTCATAGGGTTTCAATTGTAACCGGGAGGGGGGGAGGGAGGGTGGAAGGAGGGGGGAGAGGGATGGAAGGGTGGAGGGAGGGGGGAGGGATTGGGGAGGGAGGGATGGAGGGAAGGAGGGAGGGGGGGAGTTAGGGGGAGGTGGAGGGGGGAGGGAGTTGGGGAGGGAGGGGGAGGAGGGGGGAGGGAGTGGGGATGGAGGTGGGAAGGAAGGGGTTGAGGGGGGAAGGGGGACCTCCCCTTTTCCCAGTACCCCTCTTTCCCCGTTGGGCCCGTCCTCGTAGGGTTTCCATTGTAACCGGGAGGGGGGATGGAGGGAGGAGGGAGGTGTGGAGGAGGAGGGGAGGGGGAGGGAGGGGGGAAGGGGAGGGGGGGAAGGGGGAGGGAAGGGGGGAGGGGGGAGGGGGAAGGAGGGGGATCTCCCCTTTTTCCAGTAACCCTCTTTCCCGTTGGGCCCGTCCCCGTAGGGTTTCCATTGTAACCGGGAGGGGGGAGGGAGGGTGGAAGGAGGGGGGAGGGGGAGAGGGATGGAAGGGTGGAGGGAGTTGGGAGGGAGTGGGGGAGGGTGGGATGGAGGGAAGGAGGGAGGGGGGGAGTTAGGGGCTGAGTGGTGATGGAGGTTGGGATTGAGGGGGAGGGAGGGGGGGAGGGAGTGGGGATGGAGGTGGGAAGGAGGGGGGAGGAAGGGGTTGAGAGGTGAAGTGGGACCTCCCCTTTTCCCAGTACCCCTCTTTCCCCGTTGGGCCCGTCCTCGTAGGGTTTCCATTGTAACCGGGAGGAAGGGAGGGAGGGAAGGGGGAGGGAGGGAGGTGTGGAGGGTGGAGGGGGAGGGAGGGGGAGGGGGAGGGGAGGGGGGAAGGGGGGGAGGGAGGGGGGGTGGAGGTGGGAAGGAGTGGGGAGGAAGGGGTTGAGAGGGGAAGGGGGGGGGAGGGAGGGAATAGGGGCCCCATGCTGATCTGTGTATGTTAAGTGACTCGCACAACTTTAAAAAACTGGCAGTTGCTTTTCGCAACAATGTCGCAACCATCTCACACAAGCATTGTGACGTCACAAGCTGAAGAGCTTGAAAAAAAAGGTCAGAAAAAAAATTATGTAAATTTAAAGTAGTAAACACCCAATAGCAGCCGCTTGTCCATCGCGAGCTGATCTCTCATTGGTGCACGGGTGCCATTGTGACATCACGCGCTGAAGCCCCTTCAAGAAAAGGGTTAGAAATGAAAAATTTAAACTTTAATATCTCTCTAGCTTTAAAAAGGTAGCTTCAATTTGAACGAAAGTACTTACAATAGTTGCCCATGTTAATGGTGAATACGGCGGTACAAAAATCGTAGCGCTTTGGTGTACCGTCTGGGAGGAGTAGGGTTTGGCCCCTTCAAGAAAAGTGTTAGAAATGAAAATTTAAACTTTAATATCTCTCTAACTTTAAAAATGTAGCTTCAATTTGAACGAAAGTACTTACAATAGTTGCCCATGTTAATGGTGAATATGGCGGTACAAAAATCGTAGGGCTTTGGTGTACCGTCTAGGAGCAGTAGGGTTTGTAAGTTATGGACAGAAATCTTCGGAATCTTTCGTACATACGGAATCTTCCGTACATACACACGAACCCAGAGTTTTAGTAGTATATAGACTAGACCGAGTGGGCCCGTTGGGCCCGTCCTCGTAGGGTTTCCATTGTAACCGGGAGGATGGGAGGGAGGGAAGTGGGAGGGAGGGGGGGAGGGGAGGGTGGAGTGGAGGGGGGAGGGGAGGGGGAAGGAGGGGAGGGGGATGGGGAGGGAGAGGGGAGGGAGGGGGGTGGGGGGAGGGTCTATTTCACTTTAAAATAAACAGCGTTCTTTGTTGAAAAGGAAATAAACTTATCTATAGAGCATCAGCTTTTTTAAAATAAATAAAATCAAACTGAATGAAAATCACATTCCTCATTTAAAATAAATGTCTTTGTAATAAATGAAATCAAACAGCGGGAGAGGCGACGGCGACTGCACCTCCCGGCGGTCAGCGCTGCTGGGACGGGAGGGAGGGAGGGATGAGGGAGGGAGGAGAGTGGGGAGGGAGGGGTACCTCCCCTTTTCCCAGTACTCTTCTTTCCCAAACCACCAAGCCCCCTGTTGTCCCCCTCCCCAGTCCCCATTCTCAGACCCCCCCATTCTCTCTCCCCCAGATACACTCTTACTCTCCCCCCCCCTTTCCCCAGCACACCCCTTTCCCCGTTGGGCCCGTCCTCGTAGGGTTTCCATTGTAACCGTGAGGCAGGGAGGGAGGGGGGAGGGAGGGAAGAGGGAGGTGTGGAGGGAGGAGGGGAGGGGGAGGGAGGGGGAGGGGGTAAGGGGGGGAGGTGGAGGGAGGGGGGAGGGAGAGGGGGAGGGGTGGGGGGAAGGGGTGAGGGTGGAAGGGGGAGGGAGGGGGACCTCCCCTTTTCCCAGTACCCCTCTTTCCCCGTTGTGCCCGTCCTCGTAAGGTTTCCATTGTAACCGGGAGGGGAGTGGGGGGGAGGGAAGGGAGGAGGGAGGTGTGGAGGGGGGAGGGGAGGGGGAGGGGGGAAGGGGCAAGGGGGAGGGAGAGGGGAGGGAGGGGTTAGGGAGGGGGGAAGGGGGGAGGGAGGGGGACCACCCGTTTTCCCAGTACCCCTCTTTCCCCGTTGGGCCCGTCGTCGTAGGGTTTCCATTGTAACCGGGAGGAGGGGAGGTAGGGAAGGGGGAGGGAGGGAGGAGGGAGGTGTGGAGGGAGGAGGGGAGGGGGAGGGAGGAGGGGAGGGGGAGGGAGGGTGAAGGGGGAGGAGGGAGAGGGGAGGGAGGGGGGTAGGGGGGAGGGAGGAGGGAGGTGTGGAGGGAGGAGGGGAGGGGGAGGGAGGGGGGAGGGGAGGGGGGAGGGAGAGGGGGAGGGGGAGGGAGGGAGCGTGTAAGGGGGAGGGAGGGGGACCTCCCCTTTTCCCAGTACCCCTCTTTCCCCGTTGGGCCCGTCCTCGTAGGGTTTCCATTGTAACCGGGAGGAGGGGAGGGAGGGAGGAGGGAGGTGTGGAGGGAGGAGGGGAGGGGGGAAGGGGGAGGGAGAGGGTTAGGGGGGAGGGGGAGGGGGGAGGGGAGGGGAGGGAGGGGGACCTCCCCTTTTCCCAGTACCCCTCTTTCCCCGTTGGGCCCGTCCTCGTAGGGTTTCCATTGTAACCGGGAGGAGGGGAGGGAGGGAGGAGGGAGGTGTGGAGGGAGGAGGGGAGGGGGGAAGGGGGAGGGAGAGGGTTAGGGGGGAGGGGGGGAGGGGGGAGGGGAGGGGAGGGAGGGGGACCTCCCCTTTTCCCAGTACCCCTCTTTCCCCGTTGGGCCCGTCCCCGTAGGGTTTCCTTTGTAACCAGAAGGGGGGAGGGAGGGTGGAAGGAGGGGGGAGGGGGAGAGGGATGGAAGGGTGGAGGGAGGGGGGGAGGGATGGAGGGAAGGAGGGAGGGGGGGGAGTTAGGGGAGGAGGGGTGAGGGAGGTGGGGAGGGAGTTGGGGAGGAGGGGGGGAGGGAGTGGGGATGGAGGTGGGAAGGAGTGGGGAGGAAGGGGTTGAGGGGGGAAGGGGGGGGAGGGAGGGAATAGGGGCCCCATGCTGATCTGTGTATGTTAAGTGACTTGCACAACTTTAAAAAACTGGCAGTTGCCTTTCGCAACAATGTTGCAACAATCTCACACAAGCATTGTGACGTCACAAGCTGAAGATGTAAATTTAAAACCGAGCTGATCTCTCATTGGTGCACGGGTGCCATTGTGACATCACGCGCTGAAGCCCCTTCAAGAAAAGGGTTAGAAATGAAATTTTAACTTTAATATCTCTCTAGCTTTAAAAAGGTAGCTTCAATTTGAACGAAAGTACTTACAATAGTTGCCCATTTTAATGGTGAATATGGCGGTACAAAAATCGTAGCGCTTTGGTGTACCGTCTGGGAGGAGTAGGGTTTGTAAGTTATGGACAGAAATCTTCGGAATCTTCCGTACAAACATACGGAATCTTCCGTATATACATACGGAATGTTGGACCGCAGAGTTTTTGTAGTATATAGATAGACTAGACCGAGTGGGCCCGTTGGGCCCGTCCTCGTAGGGTTTCCATTGTAACCGGGAGGGGAGGAAAGGGGGAGGGTTGGGGGAGGGAAAGGGGAGGGAGAAGGGGAGGGAGGGGGGGAGGGGAGGGGGGGAGGGGGAGGGAGAGGGGAGGGAGGGGGGTAGGGGGAGGGAGGGGGGAGAGGGGGGATGGGAGGGGGGAGGGGAGGGGGGAAGGGAGGAGGGAAGGGGGGGAGGGAGAGGGGAGGGAGGTGGGTAGGGGGGAGGGAGGGGGACCTCCCCTTTTCCCAGTACCCCTCTTTCCCCGTTGGGCCCGTCCTCGTAGGGTTTCCATTGTAACCGGGAGGAGGGGAGGGCGGGAAGGGGGAGGGAGGGAGGAGGGAGGTGTGGAGGGAGGAGGGGAGGGGAGGGAGGGGAGGGAGGGGGGTAGGGGGGAGGGGGAGGGAGGGGGAGGGAGAGGGGATGGGGGAGGGGAGGGGGAAGGGGGGAGGGAGGGGGACCTCCCCTTTTCCCAGTACTCCTCTTTCCCCGTTGGGCCCGTCCTCGTAGGGTTTCCATTGTAACCGGGAGGGGGGGAGGGAGGGAGGAGGGAGGTGTGGAGGGAGGTGTGGAGGGAGGAGGGGAGGGGGAGGGAGGGGGGGAGGGGAGGGGGAGGGGGGAAGATGGGTAGGGGGGAGGGGAGGGAGGAGGGGAGGGAGGAGGGGAGGGAGCGGAACTCCCCTTTTCCCAGTACCCCTCTTTCCCCGTTGGGCCCGTCCCCGTAGGGTTTCCATTGTAACCGGGAGGGGGGAGGGAGGGTGGAAGGAGGGGGAGAGGGGTGGAAGGGTGGAGGGAGGGGGGAGGGAGTGGGGGAGGGTCGGATGGAGGGAAGGAGGGAGGGGTGAGTTAGGGGCTGAGTGGTGATGGAGGTTGGGATTGAGGGGGGAGAGAGTGGGGATGGAGGTGGGAAGGAGGGGGGGAGGAAGAGGTTGAGGGGGAAGTGGGACCTCCCCTTTTCCCAGTACCCCTCTTTCCCCCACCACAAGCCCCCACCGCAACGACCCCTGTTGTCCCCCTACCCAGTCCCCATTCTCAGACCCCCCCCCCATTCTCTTGGAATAAAAAAAAATACTTAAAAAAAAAAAGTGCTTTTTAATTGCTTGTTTTGAAACATTCGCGGTTAAGTGCTTTTTTAAAAACATTCGCGGTTAAGTGCTGGTTTTGAAACATTCGCGGCTACTTAGTGCTTCTGTCAGTTGCTTTTCGAGGGAGGGAGTAGGGAGGTGTGGAGGGGGGAGGGGAGGGGGAGGGAGGGGGGAGGGGAGGGGGGAAGGGGGGAGGGAGAGGGGAGGGAAGGGGGTAGGGGGAGGGGGAGGGAGGGGGGAGGGGGGAAGGGGAGGGAGGGGGGAAGGGGAGGGGGAGGGAGGAGGGGAGGGGAGAAGGGAGGGGGGAGTGAGGGGGGAGGGAGGGGAACCTCCCATTTTCCCAGTACCCCCTCTTTCCCCATTGGGCCCGTCCTCGTAGGGTTTCCATTGTAACAGGGAGGAGGGGAGGGAGGGTGGAAGAAGGGGGGAGGGGGGAGAGGGATGGAATGGTGGAGGGAGGGGGGAGGGAGTGGGGGGAGGGTGGGATGGAGGGAAGGAGGGAGGGGGGGGAGTTAGGGGCTGAGTGGTGAAGGAGGTGGGATTGAGGGGGGGAGGGAGGGGGGAGGGAGTGGGGATGGAGGTGAGAAGGAGGGGGGAGGAAGGGGGTTGAGGGGGGGAAGTGGGACCTCCCCTTTTCCCAGTACCCCTCTTTCCCCCACCACCAAGCCCCCTCCGCAA
Organism: Rhinoraja longicauda; assembly: GCF_053455715.1. NCBI lineage: Eukaryota > Metazoa > Chordata > Chondrichthyes > Rajiformes > Arhynchobatidae > Rhinoraja > Rhinoraja longicauda. Next base: position 52,815 of record NW_027601917.1, on the reverse strand, counting down.
CGACCCTGTTGTCCCCCTCCCCAGTCCCCATTCTCAGACCCCCCCCCCCATTCTCTCTCTCCCCCAGACACACTCTCAGTGCTTTTTTCGAAACACTTGCCCCGGTGGCCCACGAGCATAGGGGCCCAATGCTGATCTGTGTATGTTAAGTGACTTGCAATAAAAAAAAATACTTTAAAAAAAGATAAGTGCTTTTTAAGTGCTTGTTTTGAAACATTCACGGTCACATAGTGCTTCTCACTGCGATCTGTTAGTGGTGCTTTTCGAAACAATGTAGCACCCATCTCAAACAAGCATTGGGAGGATGGGAGGGAGGGAAGGGGAGGGAGGGAGGAGAGAGGTGTGGAGGGAGGGGGGGAAGGGGAGGGGGAACGGGGGGAGGGAGAGGGGGAGGGAGGGGGGGATGGGATGGGGGAAGGGGGGAGGGAGGGGGACCTCCCCTTTTCCCAGTACCCCTCTTTCCCCGTTGGGCCCGTCCTCGTAGGGTTTCCATTGTAACCGGGAGGAGGGGAGGGCGGGAAGGGGGAGGGAGGGAGGAGGGAGGTGTGGAGGGAGGAGGGGGAGGGGAGGGAGGGGAGGGAGGGGGGTAGGGGGGAGGGGGAGGGAGGGGGAGGGAGAGGGGATGGGGGAGGGGAGGGGAAGGGGGGAGGGAGGGGGGACCTCCCCTTTTCCCAGTACTCCTCTTTCCCCGTTGGGCCCGTCCTCGTAGGGTTTCCATTGTAACCGGGAGGGGGGGAGGGAGGGAGGAGGGAGGTGTGGAGGGAGGTGTGGAGGGAGGAGGGGGAGGGGGAGGGAGGGGGGGAGGGGAGGGGGAGGGGGGAAGATGGGTAGGGGGGAGGGGAGGGAGGAGGGGAGGGAGGAGGGGAGGGAGCGGAACTCCCCTTTTCCCAGTACCCCTCTTTCCCCGTTGGGCCCGTCCCCGTAGGGTTTCCATTGTAACCGGGAGGGGGGGAGGGAGGGTGGAAGGAGGGGGAGAGGGGTGGAAGGGTGGAGGGAGGGGGGAGGGAGTGGGGGAGGGTCGGATGGAGGGAAGGAGGGAGGGGTGAGTTAGGGGCTGAGTGGTGATGGAGGTTGGGATTGAGGGGGGAGAGAGTGGGGATGGAGGTGGGAAGGAGGGGGGAGGAAGAGGTTGAGGGGGAAGTGGGACCTCCCCTTTTCCCAGTACCCCTCTTTCCCCCACCACCAAGCCCCCACCGCAACGACCCCTGTTGTCCCCCTACCCAGTCCCCATTCTCAGACCCCCCCCCCATTCTCTTGGAATAAAAAAAAATACTTAAAAAAAAAAAGTGCTTTTTAATTGCTTGTTTTGAACATTCGCGGTTAAGTGCTTTTTTAAAAAACATTCGCGGTTAAGTGCTGGTTTTGAAACATTCGCGGCTACTTAGTGCTTCTGTCAGTTGCTTTTCGAGGAGGGAGTAGGGAGGTGTGGAGGGGGGAGGGGAGGGGGAGGGAGGGGGGAGGGGAGGGGGGGAAGGGGGGAGGGGGAGAGGGAGGGAAGGGGGTAGGGGGGGAGGGGGAGGGAGGGGGAGGGGGGAAGGGGAGGGAGGGGGGAAGGGGAGGGGGAGGGAGGAGGGGAGGGAGAAGGGAGGGGGGAGTGAGGGGGGGAGGGAGGGGAACCTCCCATTTTCCCAGTACCCTCTTTCCCCATTGGGCCCGTCCTCGTAGGGTTTCCATTGTAACAGGGAGGAGGGGAGGGAGGGTGGAAGAAGGGGGAGGGGGGAGAGGGATGGAATGGTGGAGGGAGGGGGGAGGGAGTGGGGGAGGGTGGGATGGAGGGAAGGAGGGAGGGGGGGAGTTAGGGGCTGAGTGGTGAAGGAGGTTGGGATTGAGGGGGGAGGGAGGGGGGAGGGAGTGGGGATGGAGGTGAGAAGGAGGGGGGAGGAAGGGGTTGAGGGGGGAAGTGGGACCTCCCCTTTTCCCAGTACCCCTCTTTCCCCCACCACCAAGCCCCCTCCGCAACGACCCCTGTTGTCCCCCTCCCCAGTCCCCATTCTCAGACCCCCCCCCCATTCTCTCTCTCCCCCAGACACACTCTCAGTGCTTTTTTCGAAACACTTGCCCCGGTGGCCCACGAGCATAGGGGCCCAATGCTGATCTGTGTATGTTAAGTGACTTGCAATAAAAAAAAATACTTTAAAAAAGATAAGTGCTTTTTAAGTGCTTGTTTTGAAACATTCACGGTCACATAGTGCTTCTCACTGCGATCTGTTAGTGGTGCTTTTCGAAACAATGTAGCACCCATCTCAAACAAGCATTGGGAGGATGGGAGGGAGGGAAGGGGAGGGAGGGAGGAGAGAGGTGTGGAGGGAGGGGGGAAGGGGAGGGGGAACGGGGGGAGGGAGAGGGGGAGGGAGGGGGGATGGGATGGGGAAGGGGGGAGGGAGGGGGACCTCCCCTTTTCCCAGTACCCCTCTTTCCCCGTTGGGGCCCGTCCTCGTAGGGTTTCCATTGTAACCGGGAGGAGGGGAGGGAAGGAGGAGGAGGTGTGGAGGGAGGAGGGGAGGGGGGGAGGGGAGGGGGAGGGAGAGGGTTAGGGGGGAGGGGGAGGGGGGAGGGGAGGGGGGAAGGGGAGGGAGGGGGACCTCCCCTTTTCCCAGTACCCCTCTTTCCCCGTTGGGCCCGTCCCCGTAGGGTTTCCTTTGTAACCAGAAAGGGGGGAGGGAGGGTGGAAGGAGGGGGGAGGGGGAGGGGGATGGAAGGGTGGAGGGAGGGGGGGAGGATGGAGGGAAGGAGGGAGGGGGGGGAGTTAGGGGAGGAGGGGTGAGGGAGGTGGGGAGGGAGTTGGAGAGGAGGGGGGGAGGGAGTGGGGATGGAGGTGGGAAGGAGTGGGGAGGAAGGGGTTGAGGGGGGAAGGGGGGGAGGGAGGGAATAGGGGCCCCATGCTGATCTGTGTATGTTAAGTGACTTGCACAACTTTAAAAAACTGGCAGTTGCTTTTCGCAACAATGTTGCAACAATCTCACACAAGCATTGTGACGTCACAAGCTGAAGACCTTGAAAAAAAAGGTCAGAAAAAAAATTATGTAAATTTAAAGTAGTAAACACCCAATAGCAGCCGCTTGTCCATCGCGAGCTGATCTCTCATTGGTGCACGGGTGCCATTGTGACATCACGCGCTGAAGCCCCTTCAAGAAAAGGGTTAGAAATGAAAAATTTAAACTTTAATATCTCTCTAGCTTTAAAAAGGTAGCTTCAATTTGAACGAAAGTACTTACAATAGTTGCCCATGTTAATGGTGAATACGGCGGTACAAAAATCGTAGCGCTTTGGTGTACCGTCTGGGAGGAGTAGGGTTTGGCCCCTTCAAGAAAAGTGTTAGAAATGAAAATTTAAACTTTAATATCTCTCTAGCTTTAAAAAGGTAGCTTCAATTTGAACGAAAGTACTTACAATAGTTGCCCATGTTAATGGTGAATATGGCGGTACAAAAATCGTAGCGCTTTGGTGTACCATCTGGGAGGAGCAGGGTTTGTAAGTTATGGACAGAAATTCTTCGGAATCTTCCGTATATACACACATACACACATACATACGGAATGTTGGACCGCAGAGTTTTAGTAGTATACTAGACCGAGTGGGCCCGTTGGGCCCGTCCTCGTAGGGTTTCCATTGTAACCGGGAGGGGAGGAAAGGGGGAGGGTTGGGGGAGGGAAGGGGGAGGGAGGAGGGGAGGGAGGGGGGGAGGGGAGGGGGGGAGGGGGGAGGGAGAGGGGGAGGGAGGGGGGTAGGGGGGAGGGAGGGGGAGAGGGGGGATGGGAGGGGGGAGGGGAGGGGGGAAGGGAGGAGGGAAGGGGGGGAGGGAGAGGGGAGGGAGGTGGGTAGGGGGGAGGGAGGGAGGCGGACCTCCCCTTTTCCCAGTACCTCTCTTTCCCCGTTGGGCCCGTCCTCGTAGGGTTTCCATTGTAACCGGGAGGAGGGGAGGGCGGGAAGGGGGAGGGAGGGAGGAGGGAGGTGTGGAGGGAGGAGGGGAGGGGAGGGAGGGGGGAGGGGAGGGAGGGGGGTAGGGGGGAGGGGGAGGGAGGGGGAGGGAGAGGGGATGGGGGAGGGGAGGGGGAAGGGGGGAGGGAGGGGGACCTCCCCTTTTCCCAGTACTCCTCTTTCCCCGTTGGGCCCGTCCTCGTAGGGTTTCCATTGTAACCGGGAGGGGGGGAGGGAGGGAGGAGGGAGGTGTGGAGGGAGGAGGGGAGGGGAGGGAGGGGGGAGGGGAGGGAGGGGGGTAGGGGGGAGGGGGAGGGAGGGGGAGGGAGAGGGGAGGGGGGAGGGGAGGGGGAAGGGGGGAGGGAGGGGACCTCCCCTTTTCCCAGTACCCCTCTTTCCCCGTTGGGCCCGTCCCCGTAGGGTTTCCATTGTAACCGGGAGGGGGGGAGGGAGGGTGGAAGGAGGGGGAGAGGGGTGGAAGGGTGGAGGGAGTGGGGGAGGGGTCGGATGGAGGGAAGGAGGGAGGGAAGGAGGGAGGGGTGAGTTAGGGGCTGAGTGGTGATGGAGGTTGGGATTGAGGGGGGAGAGAGTGGGGATGGAGGTGGGAAGGAGGGGGGAGGAAGAGGTTGAGGGGGAAGTGGGACCTCCCCTTTTCCCAGTACCCCTCTTTCCCCCACCACCAAGCCCCCACCGCAACGACCCCTGTTGTCCCCCTACCCAGTCCCCATTCTCAGACCCCCCCCATTCTCTTGGAATAAAAAAAAATACTTTAAAAAAAAAAGTGCTTTTTAATTGCTTGTTTTGAAACATTCGCGGTTAAGTGCTTTTTTAAAAAACATTCGCGGTTAAGTGCTGGTTTTGAAACATTCGCGGCTACTTAGTGCTTCTGTCAGTTGCTTTTCGAAACAATGTTGCAACCATCTCACACAAGCATTGGGAGGATGGGAGGGAGGGAAGGGGAGGGAGGGAGGAGGGAGGTGTGGAGGGAGGAGGGGAGGGAGGGGGGAAGGGGAGGGGGGGAAGGGGGCGGGAGAGGGGAGGGAGGGGGGATGGGATGGGGAAGGGGGGAGTGAGGGGGACCTCCCCTTTTCCCAGTACCCCTCTTTCCCCGTTGGGCCCGTCCTCGTAGGGTTTCCATTGTAACCGGGAGGAGGGGAGGGAGGGAAGGGGGAGGGAGGGAGGAGGGAGGTGTGGAGGGAGGGGAGGGGGAGGGAGGGGGGAGGGGAGGGGGAAGGGGGGGAGGGGGGAGGGAGAGGGGGAGGGAGGGGGGGAGGGGGGTGAGGGGGGAGGGAGAGGGGTAGGGGGGGGAGGGGAGGGGGAAGGGGAGGGAGGGGGACCTCCCCTTTTCCCAGTACCCCTCTTTCCCCGTTGGGCCCGTCCTCGTAGGGTTTCCATTGTAACCGGGATGGGAGGAAAGGGGGAGGGTTGGGGGAGGGAAGGGGGAGGGAGGAGGGGAGGGAGGGGGGAGGGGAGGGGGGGAGGGGGGAGGGAGAGGGGAGGGAGGGGGTAGGGGGGAGGGAGGGGGGAGAGGGGGGATGGGAGGGGGGAGGGGGGAAGGGAGGAGGGTAGGGGGGGAGGGAGAGGGGAGGGATGTGGGTAGGGGGGAGGGAGGGAGGGGGACCTCCCCTTTTCCCAGTACCCCTCTTTCCCCGTTGTGCCCGTCCTCGTAGGGTTTCCATTGTAACCGGGAGGAGGGGAGGGCGGGAAGGGGGAGGGAGGGAGGAGGGAGGTGTGGAGGGAGGAGGGGAGGGGAGGGAGGGGGGAGGGGAGGGAGGGGGGTAGGGGGGAGGGGGAGGGAGGGGGAGGGAGGGTGAGGGAGAGGGGAGGGGGGAGGGGAGGGGGAAGGGGGGAGGGAGGGGGACCTCCCCTTTTCCCAGTACCCCTCTTTCCCCGTTGGGCCCGTCCCCGTAGGGTTTCCATTGTAACCGGGTGGGGGGGGAGGGAGGGTGGAAGGAGGGGGGAGGGGGAGAGGGGTGGAAGGGTGGAGGGAGGGGGGGAGGGAGTGGGGGAGGGTCGGATGGAGGGAAGGAGGGACGGGTGAGTTAGGGGCTGAGTGGTGATGGAGGTTGGGATTGAGGGGGGAGAGAGTGGGGATGGAGGTGGGAAGGAGGGGGGAGGAAGAGGTTGAGGGGGGAAGTGGGACCTCCCCTTTTCCCAGTACCCCTCTTTCCCCACCACCAAGCCCCCACCGCAACGACCCCTGTTGTCCCCCTCCCGAGTCCCCATTCTCAGACCCCCCCCATTCTCTTGGAATAAAAAAAAATACTTAAAAAAAAATAAGTGCTTTTTAATTGCTTGTTTTGAAACATTCGCGGTTAAGTGCTTTTTTAAAAAACATTCGCGGTTAAGTGCTGGTTTTGAAACATTCGCGGCTACTTAGTGCTTCTGTCAGCTGCTTTTCGAAACAATGTTGCAACCATCTCACACAAGCATTGGGAGGATGGGAGGGAGGGAAGGGGAGGGAGGGAGGAGGGAGGTGTGGAGGGAGGAGGGGAGGGAGGGGGGAAGGGGAGGGGGGGAAGGGGGCGGGAGAGGGGAGGGAGGGGGGATGGGATGGGGAAGGGGGGAGTGAGGGGGACCTCCCCTTTTCCCAGTACCCCTCTTTCCCCGTTGGGCCCGTCCTCGTAGGGTTTCCATTGTAACCGGCAGGAGGGGAGGGAGGGAAGGGGGAGGGAGGGAGGAGGGAGGTGTGGAGGGAGGGGAGGGGGAGGGAGGGGGGAGGGGAGGGGGGAAGGGGGGGGAGGGGGGAGGGAGAGGGGGAGGGAGGGGGGGAGGGGGGAGGGAGAGGGGTAGGGGGGGGAGGGGGAAGGGGAGGGAGGGGGACCTCCCCTTTTCCCAGTACCCCTCTTTCCCCGTTGGGCCCGTCCTCGTAGGGTTTCCATTGTAACCGGGAGGAGGGGAGGGAGGGAAGGGGGAGGGAGGGAGGTGTGGAGGGGGAGGGAGGGGGGAGGGGAGGGGGGAAGGGGGGGAGGGAGGGGGGGTGGAGGTGGGAAGGAGTGGGGAGGAAGGGGTTGAGGGGGGAAGGTGGGGGGAGGGAGGGAATAGGGGCCCCATGCTGATCTGTGTATGTTAAGTGACTGGCACAACTTTAAAAAACTGGCAGTTGCTTTTCGCAACAATGTTGCAACCATCTCACACAAGCATTGTGACGTCACAAGCTGAAGACCTTGAAAAAAAAGGTCAGAAAAAAGATTATGTAAATTTAAAGTAGTAAACACCCAATAGCAGCCGCTTGTCCATCGCGAGCTGATCTCTCATTGGTGCACGGGTGCCATTGTGACATCACGCGCTGAAGCCCCTTCAAGAAAAGGGTTAGAAATGAAAAATTTAAACTTTAATATCTCTCTAGCTTTAAAAAGGTAGCTTCAATTTGAACGAAAGTACTTACAATAGTTGCCCATGTTAATGGTGAATACGGCGGTACAAAAATCGTAGCGCTTTGGTGTACCGTCTGGGAGGAGTAGGGTTTGGCCCCTTCAAGAAAAGTGTTAGAAATGAAAATTTAAACTTTAATATCTCTCTAGCTTTAAAAAGGTAGCTTCAATTTGAACGAAAGTACTTACAATAGTTGCCCAGGTTAATGGTGAATATGGCGGTACAAAAATCGTAGCGCTTTGGTGTACCGTCTGGGAGGAGCAGGGTTTGTAAGTTATGGACAGAAATCTTCGGAATCTTCCGTATATACACACATACATACGGAATGTTGGACCGCAGAGTTTTAGTAGTATATAGATAGATAGACTAGACCGAGTGGGCCCGTTGGGCCCGTCCTCGTAGGGTTTCCATTGTAACCGGGAGGGGAGGAAAGGGGGAGGGTTGGGGGAGGGAAGGGGGAGGGAGGAGGGGAGGGAGGGGGGAGGGGAGGGGGGGGGAGGGAGAGGGGAGGGAGGGGGGTAGGGGGGAGGGAGGGGGGAGAGGGGGGGATGGGAGGGGGGAGGGGTGAAGGGAGGAGGGAAGGGGGGGTGGGAGAGGGGAGGGAGGTGGGTAGGGGGGAGGGAGGGAGGGGGACCTCCCCTTTTCCCAGTACCCCTCTTTCCCCGTTGGGCCCGTCCTCGTAGGGTTTCCATTGTAACCGGGAGGAGGGGAGGGCGGGAAGGGGGAGGGAGGGAGGAGGGAGGTGTGGAGGGAGGAGGGGAGGGGAGGGAGGGGGGAGGGGGGGAGGGGGAGGGAGGGGGAGGGAGAGGGGAGGGAGGAGGGGATTGAGGGGGACCTCCCCTTTTCCCAGTACTCCTCTTTCCCCGTTGGGCCCGTCCTCGTAGGGTTTCAATTGTAACCGGGAGTGGGGGAGGGAGGGTGGAAGGAGGGGGGAGAGGGATGGAAGGGTGGAGGGAGGGGGGGAGGGATTGGGGAGGGAGGGATGGAGGGAAGGAGGGAGGGGGAGTTAGGGGGGAGGGGGGAGGGAGGGGGAGGGAGTTGGGGAGGGGGAGGAGGGGGGGAGGGAGTGGGGATGGAGGTGGGAAGGAGGGGGGATGAAGGGGTTGAGGGGGGAAGGAGGACCTCCCCTTTTCCCAGTACCCCTCTTTCCTCGTTGAGCCCGTCCTCATAGGGTTTCCATTGTAACCGGGAGGGGGGAGGGAGGGAGGAGGGAGGTGTGGAGGGAGGAGGGGAGGGGGAGGGAGGGGGAGGGGAGGGGGGAAGGGGAGGGGGAAGGGGGGAGGGGAGGGAGGGGGGTAGGGGGGAGGGGGAGGGAGGGGGAGGGAGAGGGGATGGGGGAGGAGAGGGGGAAGGGGGAGGGAGGGAGGCTGAAGATGTAAATTTAAAACCGAGCTGATCTCTCATTGGTGCACGGGTGCCATTGTGACATCACGCGCTGAAGCCCCTTCAAGAAAAGGGTTAGAAATGAAAATTTATACTTTAATATCTCTCTAGCTTTAAAAACGTAGCTTCAATTTGAACGAAAGTACTTACAATAGTTGCCCATGTTAATGGTGAATACGGCGGTACAAAAATCGTAGCGCTTTGGTGTACCGTCTGGGAGGAGTAGGGTTTGGCCCCTTCAAGAAAAGTGTTAGAAATGAAAATTTAAACTTTAATATCTCTCTAGCTTTAAAAAGGTAGCTTCAATTTGAACGAAAGTACTTACAATAGTTGCCCATGTCAATGGTGAATACGGCGGTACAAAAATCGTAGCGCTTTGGCGTACCGTCTGGGAGGAGCAGGGTTTGTAAGTTATGGACAGAAATCTTCGGAATCTTCCGTATATACATACGGAATCTTCCGTATATACATACGGAATGTTGGACCGCAGAGTTTTAGTATTATACTAGACCGAGTGGGCCCGTTGGGCCCGTCCTCGTAGGGTTTCCATTGTAACCGGGAGGGGAGGAAAGGGGGAGGGTTGGGGGAGGGAAGGGGGAGGGAGGAGGGGAGGGAGGGGGGGAGGGGAGGGGGGGAGGGAGAGGGGAGGGAGGGGGGTAGGGGGAGGGAGGGGGGAGAGGGGGGGATGGGAGGGGGGAGGGGAGGGGGGAAGGGAGGAGGGAAGGGGGGGAGGGAGAGGGGAGGGAGGTGGGTAGGGGGGAGGGAGGGAGGGGGACCTCCCCTTTTCCCAGTACCCCTCTTTCCCCGTTGGGCCCGTCCTCGTAGGGTTTCCATTGTAACCGGGAGGAGGGGAGGGCGGGAAGGGGGAGGGGGGGAGGAGGGAGGTGTGGAGGGAGGAGGGGAGGGGAGGGAGGGGGGAGGGGAGGGAGGGGGTAGGGGGGAGGGGGAGGGAGGGGGAGGGAGAGGGGATGGGGGAGGGGAGGGGGAAGGGGGGAGGGAGGGGGACCTCCCCTTTTCCCAGTACTCCTCTTTCCCCGTTGGGCCCGTCCTCGTAGGGTTTCCATTGTAACCGGGAGGGGGGGAGGGAGGGAGGAGGGAGGTGTGGAGGGAGGTGTGGAGGGAGGAGGGGAGGGGGAGGGAGGGGGGGAGGGGAGGGGGAGGGGGAAGAGGGGTAGGGGGGAGGGGAGGGAGGAGGGGAGGGAGGGGAACTCCCCTTTTCCCAGTACCCCTCTTTCCCCGTTGGGCCCGTCCCCGTAGGGTTTCCATTGTAACCGGGAGGGGGGGAGGGAGGGTGGAAGGAGGGGGAGAGGGGTGGAAGGGTGGAGGGAGGGGGGGAGGGAGTGGGGGAGGGTCGGATGGAGGGAAGGAGGGAGGGGTGAGTTAGGGGCTGAGTGGTGATGGAGGTTGGGATTGAGGGGGGAGAGAGTGGGGATGGAGGTGGGAAGGAGGGGGGAGGAAGAGGTTGAGAGGGAAGTGGGACCTCCCCTTTTCCCAGTACCCCTCTTTCTCCCACCACCAAGCCCCCACCGCAACGACCCCTGTTGTCCCCCTCCCCAGTCCCCATTCTCAGACCCCCCCCATTCTCTTGGAATAAAAAAAAATACTTTAAAAAAAAAAGTGCTTTTTAATTGCTTGTTTTGAAACATTCGCGGTTAAGTGCTTTTTTAAAAAACATTCGCGGTTAAGTGCTGGTTTTGAAACATTCGCGGCTACTTAGTGCTTCTGTCAGTTGCTTTTCGAGGGAGGGAGTAGGGAGGTGTGGAAGGGGGAGGGGAGGGGGAGGGAGGGGGGAGGGGAGGGGGGAAGGGGGGAGGGAGAGGGGAGGGAAGGGGGTAGGGGGGAGGGGGAGGGAGGGGGGAGGGGGGAAGGGGAGGGAGGGGGGAAGGGGAGGGGGAGGGAGGGGGGGAGGGAGAAGGGAGGGAGGGGGGAGTGAGGGGGGAGGGAGGGGAACCTCCCATTTTCCCAGTACCCCTCTTTCCCCATTGGGCCCGTCCTCGTAGGGTTTCCATTGTAACCGGGAGGAGGGGAGGGAGGGTGGAAGGAGGGGGGAGGGGGAGAGGGATGGAATGGTGGAGGGAGGGGGGAGGGAGTGGGTGAGTGTGGGATGGAGGGAAGGAGGGAGGGGGGGAGTTAGGGGCTGAGTGGTGAAGGAGGTTGGGATTGAGGGGGGAGGGAGGGGGGAGGGAGTGGGGATGGAGGTGGGAAGGAGGGGGGAGGAAGGGGTTGAGGGGGGAAGTGGGACCTCCCCTTTTCCCAGTACCCCTCTTTCCCCCACCACCAAGCCCCCTCCGCAACGACCCCTGTTGTCCCCCTCCCCAGTCCCCATTCTCAGACCCCCCCCCCCCCCCATTCTCTCTCTCCCCCAGACACACTCTCAGTGCTTTTTTCGAAACACTTGCCCCGGTGGCCCACGAGCATAGGGGCCCAATGCTGATCTGTGTATGTTAAGTGACTTGCAATAAAAAAAAATACTTTAAAAAAAGATAAGTGCTTTTTAAGTGCTTGTTTTGAAACATTCACGGTCACATAGTGCTTCTCACTGCGATCTGTTAGTGGTGCTTTTCGAAACAATGTAGCACCCATCTCAAACAAGCATTGGGAGGATGGGAGGGAGGGAAGGGGAGGGAGGGAGGAGAGAGGTGTGGAGGGAGGGGGGAAGGGGAGGGGGAACGGGGGGGAGGGAGAGGGGAGGGAGGGGGGATGGGATGGGGGAAGGGGGGAGGGAGGGGGACGTCCCCTTTTCCCAGTACCCCTCTTTCCCCTTTGGGCCCGTCCTCGTAGGGTTTCCATTGTAACCGGGAGGAGGGGAGGGAGGGAGGAGGAGGTGTGGAGGGAGGAGGGGAGGGGGGGAAGGGAGTTAGGGGCTGAGTGGTGATGGAGGTTGGGATTGAGGGGGGAGAGAGTGGGGATGGAGGTGGGAAGGAGGGGGGAGGAAGAGGTTGAGAGGGAAGTGGGACCTCCCCTTTTCCCAGTACCCCTCTTTCTCCCACCACCAAGCCCCCACCGCAACGACCCCTGTTGTCCCCCTCCCCAGTCCCCATTCTCAGACCCCCCCCATTCTCTTGGAATAAAAAAAAATACTTAAAAAAAAAAAGTGCTTTTTAATTGCTTGTTTTGAAACATTCGCGGTTAAGTGCTTTTTTAAAAAACATTCGCGGTTAAGTGCTGGTTTTGAAACATTCGCGGCTACTTAGTGCTTCTGTCAGTTGCTTTTCGAGGGAGGGAGTAGGGAGGTGTGGAAGGGGGAGGGGAGGGGGAGGGAGGGGGGAGGGGAGGGGGGAAGGGGGGAGGGAGAGGGGAGGGAAGGGGGTAGGGGGGAGGGGGAGGGAGGGGGGAGGGGGGAAGGGGAGGGAGGGGGGAAGGGGAGGGGGAGGGGGAGGGAGGGGGGGAGGGAGAAGGGAGGGAGGGGGGAGTGAGGGGGGAGGGAGGGGAACCTCCCATTTTCCCAGTACCCCTCTTTCCCCATTGGGCCCGTCCTCGTAGGGTTTCCATTGTAACCGGGAGGAGGGGAGGGAGGGTGGAAGGAGGGGGGAGGGGGAGAGGGATGGAATGGTGGAGGGAGGGGGGAGGGAGTGGGTGAGTGTGGGATGGAGGGAAGGAGGGAGGGGGGGAGTTAGGGGCTGAGTGGTGAAGGAGGTTGGGATTGAGGGGGGAGGGAGGGGGGAGGGAGTGGGGATGGAGGTGGGAAGGAGGGGGGAGGAAGGGGTTGAGGGGGGAAGTGGGACCTCCCCTTTTCCCAGTACCCCTCTTTCCCCCACCACCAAGCCCCCTCCGCAACGACCCCTGTTGTCCCCCTCCCCAGTCCCCATTCTCAGACCCCCCCCCCCCCCCCATTCTCTCTCTCCCCCAGACACACTCTCAGTGCTTTTTTCGAAACACTTGCCCCGGTGGCCCACGAGCATAGGGGCCCAATGCTGATCTGTGTATGTTAAGTGACTTGCAATAAAAAAAAATACTTTAAAAAAAGATAAGTGCTTTTTAAGTGCTTGTTTTGAAACATTCACGGTCACATAGTGCTTCTCACTGCGATCTGTTAGTGGTGCTTTTCGAAACAATGTAGCACCCATCTCAAACAAGCATTGGGAGGATGGGAGGGAGGGAAGGGGAGGGAGGGAGGAGAGAGGTGTGGAGGGAGGGGGGAAGGGGAGGGGGAACGGGGGGGAGGGAGAGGGGAGGGAGGGGGGATGGGATGGGGGAAGGGGGGAGGGAGGGGGACGTCCCCTTTTCCCAGTACCCCTCTTTCCCCTTTGGGCCCGTCCTCGTAGGGTTTCCATTGTAACCGGGAGGAGGGGTGGGAGGGAGGAGGAGGTGTGGAGGGAGGAGGGGAGGGGGGGAGGGGAGGGGGAGGGAGAGGGTTAGGGGGGAGGGGGAGGGGGGAGGGGAGGGGGGAAGGGGAGGGAGGGGGACCTCCCCTTTTCCCAGTACCCCTCTTTCCCCGTTGGGCCCGTCCCCGTAGGGTTTCCTTTGTAACCAGAAGGGGGGGAGGGAGGGTGGAAGGAGGGGGGAGGGGGAGAGGGATGGAAGGGTGGAGGGAGGGGGGGAGGATGGAGGGAAGGAGGGAGGGGGGGGAGTTAGGGGAGGAGGGGTGAGGGAGGTGGGGAGGGAGTTGGGGAGGAGGGGGGGAGGGAGTGGGGATGGAGGTGGGAAGGAGTGGGGAGGAAGGGGTTGAGGGGGGAAGGGGGGGGGAGGGAGGGAATAGGGGCCCCATGCTGATCTGTGTATGTTAAGTGACTCGCACAACTTTAAAAAACTGGCAGTTGCTTTTCGCAACAATGTTGCAACAATCTCACACAAGCATTGTGACGTCACAAGCTGAAGATGTAAATTTAAAACCGAGCTGATCTCTCATTGGTGCACGGGTGCCATTGTGACATCACGCACTGAAGCCCCTTCAAGAAAAGGGTTAGAAATGAAAATTTATACTTTAATATCTCTCTAGCTTTAAAAAGGTAGCTTCAATTTGAACGAAAGTACCGTCTGGGAGGAGCAGGGTTTGTAAGTTATGGACAGAAATCGCCCGTCCTCGTAGGGTTTCCATTGTAACCGGGAGGGGAGGAAAGGGGGAGGGTTGGGGGAGGGAAGGGGAGGGAGGAGGGGAGGGAGGGGGGAGGGGAGGGGGGGAGGGGGGAGGGAGAGGGGAGGGAGGGGGTAGGGGGGAGGGAGGGGGGGAGGGGGGATGGGAGGGGGGAGGGGAGGGGGGAAGGGAGGAGGGAAGGGGGGGAGGGAGAGGGGAGGGAGGTGGGTAGGGGGGAGGGAGGGAGGGGGACCTCCCCTTTTCCCAGTACCCCTCTTTCCCCGTTGGGCCCGTCCTCGTAGGGTTTCCATTGTAACCGGGAGGAGGGGAGGGCGGGAAGGGGGAGGGAGGGAGGAGGGAGGTGTGGAGGGAGGAGGGGAGGGGAGGGAGGGGGAGGGGAGGGAGGGGGGTAGGGGGGAGGGGGAGGGAGGGGGATGGAGAGGGGATGGGGGAGGGGAGGGGGAAGGGGGGAGGGAGGGGGACCTCCCCTTTTCCCAGTACTCCTCTTTCCCCGTTGGGCCCGTCCTCGTAGGGTTTCCATTGTAACCGGGAGGGGGGGAGGGAGGGAGGAGGGAGGTGTGGAGGGAGGTGTGGAGGGAGGAGGGGAGGGGAGGGAGGGGGGAGGGGAGGGAGGGGGGTAGGGGGGAGGGGGAGGGAGGGGGAGGGAGAGGGGAGGGGGGAGGGGAGGGGGAAGGGGGGAGGGAGGGGGGAGGGAGGGGACCTCCCCTTTTCCCAGTAACCCTCTTTCCCCGTTGGGCCCGTCCCCGTAGGGTTTCCATTGTAACCGGGAGGGGGGGAGGGAGGGTGGAAGGAGGGGGAGAGGGGTGGAAGGGTGGAGGGAGTGGGGGAGGGTCGGATGGAGGGAAGGAGGGAGGGAAGGAGGGAGGGGTGAGTTAGGGACTGAGTGGTGATGGAGGTTGGGATTGAGGGGGGAGAGAGTGGGGATGGAGGTGGGAAGGAGGGGGGAGGAAGAGGTTGAGGGGGAAGTGGGACCTCGCCTTTTCCCAGTACCCCACTTTCCCCCACCACCAAGCCCCCACCGCAACGACCCCTGTTGTCCCCCTACCCAGTCCCCATTCTCAGACCCCCCCCATTCTCTTGAAATAAAAAAAAATACTTTAAAAAAAAAAGTGCTTTTTAATTGCTTGTTTTGAAACATTCGCGGTTAAGTGCTTTTTTAAAAAACATTCGCGGTTAAGTGCTGGTTTTGAAACATTCGCGGCTACTTAGTGCTTCTGTCAGTTGCTTTTCGAAACAATGTTGCAACCATCTCACACAAGCATTGGGAGGATGGGAGGGAGGGAAGGGGAGGGAGGGAGGAGGGAGGTGTGGAGGGAGGAGGGGAGGGAGGGGGGAAGGGGAGGGGGGGAAGGGGGCGGGAGAGGGGAGGGAGGGGGGATGGGATGGGGAAGGGGGGAGTGAGGGGGACCTCCCCTTTTCCCAGTACCCCTCTTTCCCAGTTGGGCCCGTCCTCGTAGGGTTTCCATTGTAACCGGGAGGAGGGGAGGGAGGGAAGGGGAGGGAGGGAGGAGGGAGGTGTGGAGGGAGGGGAGGGGGAGGGAGGGGGGAGGGGAGGGGGAAGGGGGGGAGGGGGGAGGGAGAGGGGGAGGGAGGGGGGGAGGGGGGTGAGGGGGAGGGAGAGGGGTAGTGGGGGGAGGGGAGGGGGAAGGGGAGGGAGGGGGACCTCCCCTTTTCCCAGTACCCCTCTTTCCCCGTTGGGCCCGTCCTCGTAGGGTTTCCATTGTAACCGGGAGGAGGGGAGGGAGGGAAGGGGGAGGGAGGGAGGTGTGGAGGGTGGAGGGGGAGGGAGGGGGGAGGGGAGGGGGGAAGGGGGGAGGGAGGGAATAGGGGCCCCATGCTGATCTGTGTATGTTAAGTGACTCGCACAACTTTAAAAAACTGGCATTTGCTTTTCGCAACAATGTTGCAACCATCTCACACAAGCATTGTGACGTCACAAGCTGAAGACCTTGTAACCGGGAGGAGGGGAGGGCGGGAAATGGGAGGGAGGGAGGAGGGAGGTGTGGAGGGAGGAGGGGAGGGGAGGGAGGGGGAGGGGAGGGAGGGGGGTAGGGGGGAGGGGGAGGGAGGGGGAGGGAGAGGGGATGGGGGAGGAGAGGGGGAAGGGGGAGGGAGGGGGACCTCCCCTTTTCCCAGTACTCCTCTTTCCCCGTTGGGCCCGTCCTCGTAGGGTTTCCATTGTAAACGGGAGGGGGGGAGGGAGGGAGGAGGGAGGTGTGGAGGGAGGTGTGGAGGGAGGAGGGGAGGGGGAGGGAGGGGGGAGGGGAGGGGGAGGGGGGAAGAGGGGTAGGGGGAGGGGAGGGAGGAGGGGAGGGAGGGGAACTCCCCTTTTCCCAGTACCCCTCTTTCCCCGTTGGGCCCGTCCCCGTAGGGTTTCCATTGTAACCGGGAGGGGGGGAGGGAGGGTGGAAGGAGGGGGAGAGGGGTGGAAGGGTGTAGGGAGTGGGGGAGGGTCGGATGGAGGGAAGGAGGGAGGGGTGAGTTAGGGGCTGAGTGGTGATGGAGGTTGGGATTGAGGGGGGAGAGAGTGGGGATGGAGGTGGGAAGGAGGGGGGAGGAAGAGGTTGAGGGGGAAGTGGGACCTCCCCTTTTCCCAGTACCCCTCTTTCCCCCACCACCAAGCCCCCACCGCAACGACCCCTGTTGTCCCCCTACCCAGTCCCCATTCTCAGACCCCCCCCCCATTCTCTTGGAATAAAAAAAAATACTTTAAAAAAAAAAGTGCTTTTTAATTGCTTGTTTTGAAACATTCGCGGTTAAGTGCTTTTTAAAAAAACATTCGCGGTTAAGTGCTGGTTTTGAAACATTCGCGGCTACTTAGTGCTTCTGTCAGTTGCTTTTCGAAACAATGTTGCAACCATCTCACACAAGCATTGGGAGGATGGGAGGGAGGGAAGGGGAGGGAGGGAGGAGGGAGGTGTGGAGGGAGGAGGGGAGGGAGGGGGGAAGGGGAGGGGGGGAAGGGGGCGGGAGAGGGGAGGGAGGGGGGATGGGATGGGGAAGGGGGGAGTGAGGGGGACCTCCCCTTTTCCCAGTACCCCTCTTTCCCCGTTGGGCCCGTCCTCGTAGGATTTCCATTGTAACCGGGAGGAGGGGAGGGAGGGAAGGGGGAGGGAGGGAGGAGGGAGGTGTGGAGGGAGGGGAGGGGGAGGGAGGGGGGAGGGGAGGGGGGAAGGGGGGAGGGGGGAGGGAGAGGGGGAGGGAGGGGGGAGGGGGGTGAGGGGGGAGGGAGAGGGGTAGGGGGGGAGGGGAGGGGGAAGCGGAGGGAGGGGGACCTCCCCTTTTCCCAGTACCCCTCTTTCCCCGTTGGGCCCGTCCTCGTAGGGTTTCCATTGTAACCGGGAGGAGGGGAGGGAGGGAAGGGGGAGGGAGGGGGGTGTGGAGGGTGGAGGGGGAGGGAGGGGGGAGGGGAGGGGGGAAGGGGGGGAGGGAGGGGGGGTGGAGGTGGGAAGGAGTGGGGAGGAAGGGGTTGAGGGGGGAAGGGGGGGGAGGGAGGGAATAGGGGCCCCATGCTGATCTGTGTATGTTAAGTGACTCGCACAACTTTAAAAAACTGGCAGTTGCTTTTCGCAACAATGTTGCAACCATCTCACACAAGCATTGTGACGTCACAAGCTGAAGACCTTGAAAAAAAAGGTCAGAAAAAAAATTATGTAAATTTAAAGTAGTAAACACCCAATAGCAGCCGCTTGTCCATCGCGAGCTGATCTCTCATTGGTGCACGGGTGCCATTGTGACATCACGCGCTGAAGCCCCTTCAAGAAAAGGGTTAGAAATGAAAAATTTAAACTTTAATATCTCTCTAGCTTTAAAAAGGTAGCTTCAATTTGAACGAAAGTACTTACAATAGTTGCCCATGTTAATGGTGAATACGGCGGTACAAAAATCGTAGCGCTTTGGTGTACCGTCTGGGAGGAGTAGGGTTTGGCCCCTTCAAGAAAAGTGTTAGAAATGAAAATTTAAACTTTAATATCTCTCTAGCTTTAAAAAGGTAGCTTCAATTTGAACGAAAGTACTTACAATAGTTGCCCAGGTTAATGGTGAATACGGCGGTACAAAAATCGTAGCGCTTTGGTGTACCGTCTGGGAGGAGTAGGGTTTGTAAGTTATGGACAGAAACTTCGGAATCTTTCGTACATACGGAATCTTTCGTACATACACACGAACGCAGAGTTTTAGTAGTATACTAGACCAAGTGGGCCCGTTGGGCCCGTCCTCGTAGGGTTTCCATTGTAACCGGGATGGGAGGAAAGGGGGAGGGTTGGGGGAGGGAAGGGGGAGGGAGGAGGGGAGGGAGGGGGGGAGGGGAGGGGGGGAGGGGGGAGGGAGAGGGGAGGGAGGGGGTAGGGGGGAGGGAGGGGGGAGAGGGGGGGATGGGAGGGGGGAGGGGGGAAGGGAGGAGGGTAGGGGGGGAGGGAGAGGGGAGGGAGGTGGGTAGGGGGGAGGGAGGGAGGGGGACCTCCCCTTTTCCCAGTACCCCTCTTTCCCCGTTGGGCCCGTCCTCGTAGGGTTTCCATTGTAACCGGGAGGAGGGGAGGGCGGGAAGGGGGAGGGAGGGAGGAGGGAGGTGTGGAGGGAGGAGGGGAGGGGAGGGAGGGGGGAGGGGAGGGAGGGGGGGAGGGGGGAGGGGGAGGGAGGGGGAGGGAGGGGGAGGGAGAGGGGAGGGGGGAGGGGAGGGGGAAGGGGGGAGGGAGGGGGGAGGGAGGGGGACCTCCCCTTTTCCCAGTACCCCTCTTTCCCCGTTGGGCCCGTCCCCGTAGGGTTTCCATTGTAACCGGGAGGGGGGGGAGGGAGGGGGGAGGGGGAGAGGGGTGGAAGGGTGGAGGGAGGGGGGGAGGGAGTGGGGGAGGGTCGGATGGAGGGAAGGAGGGACGGGTGAGTTAGGGGCTGAGTGGTGATGGAGGTTGGGATTGAGGGGGGAGAGAGTGGGGATGGAGGTGGGAAGGAGGGGGGAGGAAGAGGTTGAGGGGGGAAGTGGGACCTCCCCTTTTCCCAGTACCCCTCTTTCCCCCACCACCAAGCCCCCACCGCAACGACCCCTGTTGTCCCCCTCCCCAGTCCCCATTCTCAGACCCCCCCCAATTCTCTTGGAATAAAAAAAAATACTTTAAAAAAAATAAGTGCTTTTTAATTGCTTGTTTTGAAACATTCGCGGTTAAGTGCTTTTTAAAAAAACATTCGCGGTTAAGTGCTGGTTTTGAAACATTCGCGGCTACTTAGTGCTTCTGTCAGCTGCTTTTCGAAACAATGTTGCAACCATCTCACACAAGCATTGGGAGGATGGGAGGGAGGGAAGGGGAGGGAGGGAGGAGGGAGGTGTGGAGGGAGGAGGGGAGGGAGGGGGGAAGGGGAAGGGGGGAAGGGGGCGGGAGAGGGGAGGGAGGGGGGATGGGATGGGGAAGGGGGGAGTGAGGGGGACCTCCCCTTTTCCCAGTACCCCTCTTTCCCCGTTGGGCCCGTCCTCGTAGGGTTTCCATTGTAACCGGGAGGAGGGGAGGGAGGGAAGGGGGAGGGAGGGAGGAGGGAGGTGTGGAGGGAGGGGAGGGGGAGGGAGGGGGGAGGGGAGGGGGGAAGGGGGGGGAGGGGGGAGGGAGAGGGGGAGGGAGGGGGGAGGGGGAGGGAGAGGGGTAGGGGGGGAGGGGAGGGGGAAGGGGAGGGAGGGGGACCTCCCCTTTTCCCAGTACCCCTCTTTCCCCGTTGGGTCCGTCCTCGTAGGGTTTCCATTGTAACCGGGAGGAGGGGAGGGAGGGAAGGGGGAGGGAGGGAGGTGTGGAGGGGGAGGGAGGGGGGCGGGGAGGGGGGAAGGGGGGGAGGGAGGGGGGGTGGAGGTGGGAAGGATTGGGGAGGAAGGGGTTGAGGGGGGAAGGGGGGGGGAGGGAGGGAATAGGGGCCCCATGCTGATCTGTGTATGTTAAGTGACTCGCACAACTTTAAAAAACTGGCAGTTGCTTTTCGCAACAATGTTGCAACCATCTCACACAAGCATTGTGACGTCACAAGCTGAAGACCTTGAAAAAAATGTCAGAAAAAAAATTATGTAAATTTAAAGTAGTAAACACCCAATAGCAGCCGCTTGTCCATCGCGAGCTGATCTCTCATTGGTGCACGGGTGCCATTGTGACATCACGCGCTGAAGCCCCTTCAAGAAAAGGGTTAGAAATGAAAAATTTAAACTTTAATATCTCTCTAGCTTTAAAAAGGTAGCTTCAATTTGAACGAAAGTACTTACTATAGTTGCCCATGTTAATGGTGAATACGGCGGTACAAAAATCGTAGCGCTTTGGTGTACCGTCTGGGAGGAGTAGGGTTTGGCTCCTTCAAGAAAAGTGTTAGAAATGAAAATTTAAACTTTAATATCTCTCTAGCTTTAAAAAGGTAGCTTCAATTTGAACGAAAGCACTTACAATAGTTGCCCAGGTTAATGGTGAATACGGCGGTACAAAAATCGTAGCGCTTTGGTGTACCGTCTGGGAGGAGTAGGGTTTGTAAGTTATGGACAGAAATCTTCGGAATCTTCCGTACATACACACGGAATCTTCCGTATATACATACGGAATGTTGGACCGCAGAGTTTTAGTAGTATACTAGACCGAGTGGGCCCGTTGGGCCCGTCCTCGTAGGGTTTCCATTGTAACCGGGATGGGAGGAAAGGGGGAGGGTTGGGGGAGGGAAGGGGGAGGGAGGAGGGGAGGGAGGGGGGAGGGGAGGGGGGAGGGGGGAGGGAGGGGGGTAGGGGGGAGGGAGGGGGGAGAGGGGGGATGGGAGGGGGGAGGGGGGAAGGGAGGAGGGTAGGGGGGGAGGGAGAGGGGAGGGAGGTGGGTAGGGGGGAGGGAGGGAGGGGGACCTCCCCTTTTCCCAGTACCCCTCTTTCCCCGTTGGGCCCGTCCTCGTAGGGTTTCCATTGTAACCGGGAGGAGGGGAGGGCGGGAAGGGGGAGGGAGGGAGGAGGGAGGTGTGGAGGGAGGAGGGGAGGGGAGGGAGGGGGGAGGGGAGGGAGGGGGTAGGGGGGAGGGGGAGGGAGGGGGAGGGAGGGGGAGGGAGAGGGGAGGGGGGAGGGGAGGGGGAAGGGGGGAGGGAGGGGGACCTCCCCTTTTCCCAGTACCCCTCTTTCCCCGTTGGGCCCGTCCCCGTAGGGTTTCCATTGTAACCGGGAGGGGGGGGAGGGAGGGTGGAAGGAGGGGGGAGGGGGAGAGGGGTGGAAGGGTGGAGGGAGGGGGGGAAGGAGTGGGGGAGGGTCGGATGGAGGGAAGGAGGGACGGGTGAGTTAGGGGCTGAGTGGTGATGGAGGTTGGGATTGAGGGGGGAGAGAGTGGGGATGGAGGTGGGAAGGAGGGGGGAGGAAGAGGTTGAGGGGGGAAGTGGGACCTCCCCTTTTCCCAGTACCCCTCTTTCCCCCACCACCAAGCCCCCACCGCAACGACCCCTGTTGTCCCCCTCCCCAGTCCCCATTCTCAGACCCCCCCCATTCTCTTGGAATAAAAAAAAATACTTAAAAAAAAATAAGTGCTTTTTAATTGCTTGTTTTGAAACATTCGCGGTTAAGTGCTTTTTTAAAAAACATTCGCGGTTAAGTGCTGGTTTTGAAACATTCGCGGCTACTTAGTGCTTCTGTCAGCTGCTTTTCGAAACAATGTTGCAACCATCTCACACAAGCATTTGGAGGATGGGAGGGAGGGAAGGGGAGGGAGGGAGGAGGGAGGTGTGGAGGGAGGAGGGGAGGGAGGGGGGAAGGGGAGGGGGGGAAGGGGGCGGGAGAGGGGAGGGAGGGGGGATGGGATGGGGAAGGGGGGAGTGAGGGGGACCTCCCCTTTTCCCAGTACCCCTCTTTCCCCGTTGGGCCCGTCCTCGTAGGGTTTCCATTGTAACCGGGAGGAGGGGAGGGAGGGAAGGGGGAGGGAGGGAGGAGGGAGGTGTGGAGGGAGGGGAGGGGGAGGGAGGGGGGAGGGGAGGGGGGAAGGGGGGGGAGGGAGAGGGGGAGGGAGAGGGGGAGGGAGGGGGGGAGGGGGGAGGGAGAAGGGTAGGGGGGGAGGGGAGGGGGAAGGGGAGGGAGGGGTACCTCCCCTTTTCCCAGTACCCCTCTTTCCCCGTTGGGCCCGTCCTCGTAGGGTTTCCATTGTAACCGGGAGGAGGGGAGGGAGGGAAGGGGGAGGGAGGGAGGTGTGGATGGGGAGGGAGGGGGGAGGGGAGGGGGAAGGGGGGGAGGGAGGGGGGGTGGAGGTGGGAAGGAGTGGGGAGGAGTGGGGTTGAGGGGGGAAGGGGGGGAGGGAGGGAATAGGGGCCCCATGCTGATCTGTGTATGTTAAGTGACTCGCACAACTTTAAAAAACTGGCAGTTGCTTTTCGCAACAATGTTGCAACCATCTCACACAAGCATTGTGACGTCACAAGCTGAAGACCTTGAAAAAAAAGGTCAGAAAAAAAATTATGTAAATTTAAAGTAGTAAACACCCAATAGCAGCCGCTTGTCCATCGCGAGCTGATCTCTCATTGGTGCACGGGTGCCATTGTGACATCACGCGCTGAAGCCCCTTCAAGAAAAGGGTTAGAAATGAAAAATTTAAACTTTAATATCTCTCTAGCTTTAAAAAGGTAGCTTCAATTTGAACGAAAGTACTTACAATAGTTGCCCATGTTAATGGTGAATACGGCGGTACAAAAATCGTAGCGCTTTGGTGTACCGTCTGGGAGGAGTAGGGTTTGGCCCCTTCAAGAAAAGTGTTAGAAATGAAAATTTAAACTTTAATATCTCTCTAGCTTTAAAAAGGTAGCTTCAATTTGAACGAAAATACTTACAATAGTTGCCCAGGTTAATGGTGAATACGGCGGTACAAAAATCGTAGCGCTTTGGTGTACCGTCTGGGAGGAGTAGGGTTTGTAAGTTATGGACAGAAATCTTCGGAATCTTCCGTACATACACACGGAATCTTCCGTATATACATACGGAATGTTGGACCGCAGAGTTTTAGTAGTATACTAGACCGAGTGGGCCCGTTGGGCCCGTCCTCGTAGGGTTTCCATTGTAACCGGGAGGGGAGGAAAGGGGGAGGGTTGGGGGAGGGAAGGGGGAGGGAGGAGGGGAGGGAGGGGGGGAGGGGAGGGGGGGAGGGGGGAGGGAGAGGGGAGGGAGGGGGGTAGGGGGGAGGGAGGGGGGAGAGGGGGGGATGGGAGGGGGGAGGGGAGGGGGAAGGGAGGAGGGAAGGGGGGGAGGGAGAGGGGAGGGAGGTGGGTAGGGGGGAGGGAGGGAGGGGGA
The DNA here is from genome assembly GCF_053455715.1 of Rhinoraja longicauda. Lineage (NCBI taxonomy): Eukaryota > Metazoa > Chordata > Chondrichthyes > Rajiformes > Arhynchobatidae > Rhinoraja > Rhinoraja longicauda. The sequence goes on along the minus strand of NW_027601917.1, from coordinate 29,854 downwards.
CCTCCCCTTTTCCCAGTACCCCTCTTTCCCCGTTGGGCCCGTCCTCGTAGGGTTTCCATTGTAACCGGGAGGAGGGGAGGGCGGGAAGGGGGAGGGAGGGAGGAGGGAGGTGTGGAGGGAGGAGGGGAGGGGAGGGAGGGGGGAGGGGAGGGAGGGGGGTAGGGGGAGGGGGAGGGAGGGGGAGGGAGAGGGGATGGGGGAGGAGAGGGGGAAGGGGGGAGGGAGGGGGACCTCCCCTTTTCCCAGTACTCCTCTTTCCCCGTTGGGCCCGTCCTCGTAGGGTTTCCATTGTAAACGGGAGGGGGGGAGGGAGGGAGGAGGGAGGTGTGGAGGGAGGTGTGGAGGGAGGAGGGGAGGGGGAGGGAGGGGGGGAGGGGAGGGGGAGGGGGAAGAGGGGTAGGGGGAGGGGAGGGAGGAGGGGAGGGAGGGGAACTCCCCTTTTCCCAGTACCCCTCTTTCCCCGTTGGGCCCGTCCCCGTAGGGTTTCCATTGTAACCGGGAGGGGGGGAGGGAGGGTGGAAGGAGGGGGAGAGGGGTGGAAGGGTGGAGGGAGTGGGGGAGGGTCGGATGGAGGGAAGGAGGGAGGGGTGAGTTAGGGGCTGAGTGGTGATGGAGGTTGGGATTGAGGGGGGAGAGAGTGGGGATGGAGGTGGGAAGGAGGGGGGAGGAAGAGGTTGAGGGGGAAGTGGGACCTCCCCTTTTCCCAGTACCCCTCTTTCCCCCACCACCAAGCCCCCACCGCAACGACCCCTGTTGTCCCCCTACCCAGTCCCCATTCTCAGACCCCCCCCCCCATTCTCTTGGAATAAAAAAAAATACTTTTAAAAAAAAAGTGCTTTTTAATTGCTTGTTTTGAAACATTCGCGGTTAAGTGCTTTTTAAAAAAACATTCGCGGTTAAGTGCTGGTTTTGAAACATTCGCGGCTACTTAGTGCTTCTGTCAGTTGCTTTTCGAAACAATGTTGCAACCATCTCACACAAGCATTGGGAGGATGGGAGGGAGGGAAGGGGAGGGAGGGAGGAGGGAGGTGTGGAGGGAGGAGGGGAGGGAGGGGGGAAGGGGAGGGGGGGAAGGGGGCGGGAGAGGGGAGGGAGGGGGGATGGGATGGGGAAGGGGGGAGTGAGGGGGACCTCCCCTTTTCCCAGTACCCCTCTTTCCCCGTTGGGCCCGTCCTCGTAGGATTTCCATTGTAACCGGGAGGAGGGGAGGGAGGGAGGGAGGAGGGAGGTGTGGAGGGAGGGGATGGGAAGGGAGGGGGGAGGGTGGGGGGAAGGGGGGGAGGGGGGAGGGAGAGGGGGAGGGAGGGGGGGAGGGGGGGGAGGGGGGAGGGAGAGGGGTAGGGGGGGAGGGGAGGGGGAAGCGGAGGGAGGGGGACCTCCCCTTTTCCCAGTACCCCTCTTTCCCCGTTGGGCCCGTCCTCGTAGGGTTTCCATTGTTAGCGGGAGGAGGGGAGGGAGGGAAGGGGGAGGGAGGGAGGTGTGGAGGGTGGAGGGGGAGGGAGGGGGGAGGGGAGGGGGGAAGGGGGGGAGGGAGGGGGGGTGGAGGTGGGAAGGAGTGGGGAGGAAGGGGTTGAGGGGGGAAGGGGGGGGGAGGGAGGGAATAGGGGCCCCATGCTGATCTGTGTATGTTAAGTGACTCGCACAACTTTAAAAAACTGGCAGTTGCTTTTCGCAACAATGTTGCAACCATCTCACACAAGCATTGTGACGTCACAAGCTGAAGACCTTGAAAAAAAAGGTCAGAAAAAAAATTATGTAAATTTAAAGTAGTAAACACCCAATAGCAGCCGCTTGTCCATCGCGAGCTGATCTCTCATTGGTGCACGGGTGCCATTGTGACATCACGCGCTGAAGCCCCTTCAAGAAAAGGGTTAGAAATGAAAAATTTAAACTTTAATATCTCTCTAGCTTTAAAAAGGTAGCTTCAATTTGAACGAAAGTACTTACAATAGTTGCCCATGTTAATGGTGAATACGGCGGTACAAAAATCGTAGCGCTTTGGTGTACCGTCTGGGAGGAGTAGGGTTTGGCCCCTTCAAGAAAAGTGTTAGAAATGAAAATTTAAACTTTAATATCTCTCTAGCTTTAAAAAGGTAGCTTCAATTTGAACGAAAGTACTTACAATAGTTGCCCAGGTTAATGGTGAATACGGCGGTACAAAAATCGTAGCGCTTTGGTGTACCGTCTGGGAGGAGTAGGGTTTGTAAGTTATGGACAGAAATCTTCGGAATCTTCCGTACATACACACGGAATCTTCCGTATATACATACGGAATGTTGGACCGCAGAGTTTTAGTATTATATACTAGACCGAGTGGGCCCGTTGGGCCCGTCCTCGTAGGGTTTCCATTGTAACCGGGAGGGGAGGAAAGGGGGAGGGTTGGGGGAGGGAAGGGGGAGGGAGGAGGGGAGGGAGGGGGGAGGGGAGGGGGGGGGAGGGAGAGGGGAGGGAGGGGGGTAGGGGGGAGGGAGGGGGGAGAGGGGGGGATGGGAGGGGGGAGGGGTGAAGGGAGGAGGGAAGGGGGGGAGGGAGAGGGGAGGGAGGTGGGTAGGGGGGAGGGAGGGAGGGGGACCTCCCCTTTTCCCAGTACCCCTCTTTCCCCGTTGGGCCCGTCCTCGTAGGGTTTCCATTGTAACCGGGAGGAGGGGAGGGCGGGAAGGGGGAGGGAGGGAGGAGGGAGGTGTGGAGGGAGGAGGGGAGGGGAGGGAGGGGGAGGGGAGGGGGGGAGGGATTGGGGAGGGAGGGATGGAGGGAAGGAGGGAGGGGGAGTTAGGGGGGAGGGGGGAGGGAGGGGGAGGGAGTTGGGGAGGGGGAGGAGGGGGGGAGGGAGTGGGGATGGAGGTGGGAAGGAGGGGGGATGAAGGGGTTGAGGGGGGAAGGAGGACCTCCCCTTTTCCCAGTACCCCTCTTTCCCCGTTGAGCCCGTCCTCATAGGGTTTCCATTGTAACCGGGAGGGGGGGAGGGAGGGAGGAGGGAGGTGTGGAGGGAGGAGGGGAGGGGGAGGGAGGGGGAGGGGAGGGGGGAAGGGGAGGGGGAAGGGGGGAGGGGGGAGGGGAGGGAGGGGGATCTCCCCTTTTCCCAGTACCCCTCTTTCCCCGTTGGGCCCGTCCCCGTAGGGTTTCCATTGTAACCGGGAGGGGGGAGGGAGGGTGGAAGGAGGGGGGAGGGGGAGAGGGATGGAAGGGTGGAGGGAGGGGGAGGGAGTGCGGGAGGGTGGGATGGAGGGAAGGAGGGAGGGGGGGAGTTAGGGGCTGAGAGGTGATGGAGGTTGGGATTGAGGGGGGAGGGAGGGGGGGAGCGAGTGGGGATGGAGGTGGGAAGGAGGGGGGAGGAAGTGGTTGAGGGGGGAAGTGGAACCTCCCCTTTTCCCAGTACCCCTCTTTCCCCCACCACCAAGCCCCCTCCGCAACGACCCCCTGTTGTCCCCCTCCCCAGTCCCCATTCTCAGACCCCCCCCCCATTCTCTCTCTCCCCCAGACACACTCTCAGTGCTTTTTTCGAAACACTTGCCCCGGTGGCCCACGAGCATAGGGGCCCAATGCTGATCTGTGTATGTTAAGTGACTTGCAATAAAAAAAAATACTTTAAAAAAAGATAAGTGCTTTTTAAGTGCTTGTTTTGAAACATTCGCGGTCGCATAGTGCTTCTCACTGCGATCTGTTAGTGGTGCTTTTCGAAACAATGTAGCACCCATCTCAAACAAGCATTGGGAGGATGGGAGGGAGGGAAGGGGAGGGAGGGAGGAGAGAGGTGTGGAAGGAGGAGGGGAGGGAGGGGGGAAGGGGAGGGGGGAACGGGGGAAGGGGGAGGGAGAGGGGAGGGAGGGGGGATGGGATGGGGGAAGGGGGGAGGGAGGGGGACCTCCCCTTTTCCCAGTACCCCTCTTTCCCCGTTGGGCCCGTCCTCGTAGGGTTTCCATTGTAACCGGGAGGAGGGGAGGGAGGGAGGAGGGAGGTGTGGAGGGAGGAGGGGAGGGGGGAGGGGAGGAGGGGTAGGGAGAGGGTTAGGGGGGAGGGGGAGGGGGGAGGGGAGGGGGGAAGGGGAGGGAGGGGGACCTCCCCTTTTCCCAGTACCCCTCTTTCCCCGTTGGGCCCGTCCCCGTAGGGTTTCCTTTGTAACCAGAAGGGGGGGGAGGGAGGGTGGAAGGAGGGGGGAGGGGGAGAGGGATGGAAGGGTGGAGGGCGGGGGGGAGGGATGGAGGGAAGGAGGGAGGGGGGGAGTTAGGGGAGGAGGGGTGAGGGAGGTGGGGAGGGAGTTGGGGAGGAGGGGGGGAGGGAGTGGGGATGGAGGTGGGAAGGAGTGGGGAGGAAGGGGTTGAGGGGGGAAGGGGGGGGAGGGAGGGAATAGGGGCCCCATGCTGATCTGTGTATGTTAAGTGACTTGCACAACTTTAAAAAACTGGCAGTTGCTTTTCGCAACAATGTTGCAACTATCCTCACACAAGCATTGTGACGTCACAAGCTGAAGACCTTGAAAAAAAAGGTCAGAAAAAAAATCATGTAAATTTAAAACCGAGCTGATCTCTCATTGGTGCACGGGTGCCATTGTGACATCACGCGCTGAAGCCCCTTCAAGAAAAGGGTTAGAAATGAAAATTTAAACTTTAATATCTCTCTAGCTTTAAAAAGGTAGCTTCAATTTGAACGAAAGTACTTACAATAGTTGCCCATGTTAATGGTGAATATGGCGGTACAAAAATCGTAGCGCTTTGGCGTACCGTCTAGGAGGAGTAGGGTTTGTAAGTTAAGCGTCAAGCAAAGACGCTTCGGAATCTTCCGTACATACACACGGAATGTTTGCGTACATACACACGGAATGTTGGACCGCAGAGTTTTAGTAGTATACTAGACCGAGTGGGCCCGTTGGGCCCGTCCTCGTAGGGTTTCCATTGTAACCGGGAGGGGAGGAAAGGGGGAGGGTTGGGGGAGGGAAGGGGGAGGGAGGAGGGGAGGGAGGGGGGGAGGGGAGGGGGAGGGAGAGGGGAGGGAGGGGGGTAGGGGGAGGGAGGGGGGAGAGGGGGGGATGGGAGGGGGGAGGGGAGGGGGGGAAGGGAGGAGGGAAGGGGGGGAGGGAGAGGGGAGGGAGGTGGGTAGGGGGGAGGGAGGGAGGGGGACCTCCCCTTTTCCCAGTACCCCTCTTTCCCCGTTGGGCCTGTCCTCGTAGGGTTTCCATTGTAACCGGGAGGAGGGGAGGGCGGGAAGGGGGAGGGAGGGAGGAGGGAGGTGTGGAGGGAGGAGGGGAGGGGAGGGAGGGGGGAGGGGGGAAGGGGAGGGGGGAAGGGGAGGGGGGAAGGGGGGAAGGGGAGGGAGAGGGAGAGGGGAGGGAGGGGGGATGGGATGGGGGAAGGGGGGAGGGAGGGGGACCTCCCCTTTTCCCAGTACTCCTCTTTCCCCGTTGGGCCCGTCCTCGTAGGGTTTCAATTGTAACCGGGAGGGGGGGAGGGAGGGTGGAAGGAGGGGGGAGAGGGATGGAAGGGTGGAGGGAGGGGGGGAGGGATTGGGGAGGGAGGGATGGAGGGAGGGGGGAGTTAGGGGGGAGGGGGGAGGGAGTTGGGGAGGGAGGGGGAGGAGGGGGGGAGGGAGTGGGGATGGAGGTGGGAAGGAGGGGGGATGAAGGGGTTGAGGGGGGAAGGGGGACCTCCCCTTTTCCCAGTACCCCTCTTTCCCCGTTGGGCCCGTCCTCATAGGGTTTCCATTGTAACCGGGAGGGGGGAGGGAGGTGTGCAGGGAGGTGTGGAGGGAGGAGGGGAGGGGGAGGGAGGGGGGAGGGGAGGGGGGAAGGGGAGGGGGAAGGGGGGAGGGGGTAGGGGGGAGGGGAGGGAGGGGGACCTCCCCTTTTCCCAGTACCCCTCTTTCCCCGTTGGGCCCGTCCCCGTAGGGTTTCTATTGTAACCGGGAGGGGGGAGGGAGGATGGAAGGAGGGGGGAGGGGGAGAGGGATGGAAGGGTGGATTGATTGGGGGATGGAGGGAAGGAGGGAGGGGGGGAGTTAGGGGGGAGGTTTGAGGGAGGTGGGGAGGGAGGGGGAGGGAGTTGTGGAGGGAGGGGGGGAGGGAGTGGGGATGGAGGTGGGAAGGAAGGGGTTGAGGGGTGAAGGGGGACCTCCCATTTTCCCAGTACCCCTCTTTCCCCCACCACCAAGCCCCCTCCGCAACGACCCCTGTTGTCCCCCTCCCCAGTCCCCATTCTCAGACCCCCCCCCCCATTCTCTCTCTCCCCCAGACACACTCCAAGTGCTGTTTCGCAACACTTGCCCCGGTGGCCCACGAGCATAGAGGCCCCATGTTGATCTGTGTATGTTAAGTGACTTGCAATAAAAAAGACTACTTGAAATCAGTGGTTTAAAGTGGTTTAAAGTGCTGTTTTTGCTACATTCGCGGTCATTTAGTGCTTCTCACGACCACGGTCATTTAGTGCTTCTCACTGCGATCTGTTAGTGGTGCTTTTCGAAACAATGTAGCACCCATCTCAAACAAGCATTGGGAGGATGGGAGGGAGGGAAGGGGAGGGAGGGAGGAGAGAGGTGTGGAGGGAGGAGGGGAGGGAGGGGGAAGGGGAGGGGGGGAACGGGGGGAAGGGGGAGGGAGAGGGGAGGGAGGGGGGATGGGATGGGGGAAGGGGGGAGGGAGGGGGACCTCCCCTTTTCCCAGTACCCCTCTTTCCCCGTTGGGCCCGTCCACGTAGGGTTTCCATTGTAACCGGGAGGAGGGGAGGGAGGGAGGAGGGAGGTGTGGAGGGAGGAGGGGAGGGGGGGAGAGGAGGGGGAAGGGGGAGGGAGAGGGTTAGGGGGGAGGGGGATGGGGGAGGGGTAAGGGGAGGGAGGGGGACCTCCCCTTTTCCCAGTACCCCTCTTTCCCCGTTGGGCCCGTCCCCGTAGGGTTTCCTTTGTAACCAGAAGGGGGGGAGGGAGGGTGGAAGGAGGGGGGAGGGGGAGAGGGATGGAAGGGTGGAGGGAGGGGGGGAGGGATGGAGGGAAGGAGGGAGGGGGGGGAGTTAGGGGAGGAGGGGTGAGGGAGGTGGGGAGGGAGTTGGGGAGGAGGGGGGGAGGGAGTGGGGATGGAGGTGGGAAGGAGTGGGGAGGAAGGGGTTGAGGGGGGAAGGGGGGGGAGGGAGGGAATAGGGGCCCCATGCTGATCTGTGTATGTTAAGTGACTCGCACAACTTTAAAAAACTGGCAGTTGCTTTTCGCAACAATGTTGCAAACCATCTCACACAAGCATTGTGACGTCACAAGCTGAAGACCTTGAAAAAAAAGGTCAGAAAAAAAATTATGTAAATTTAAAACCGAGCTGATCTCTCATTGGTGCACGGGTGCCATTGTGACACCACGCGCTGAAGCCCCTTCAAGAAAAGGGTTAGAAATGAGAAATTTTAACTTTAATATCTCTCTAGCTTTAAAAAGGTAGCTTCAATTTGAACGAAAGTACTTACAATAGTTGCCCATGTTAATGGTGAATATGGCGGTACAAAAATCGTAGCGCTTTGGTGTACCGTCTGGGAGGAGTAGGGTTTGTAAGTTATGGACAGAAATCTTCGGAATCTTCCGTACAAACATACGGAATCTTCCGTTTTTTACATACGGAATGTTGGACCGCAGAGTTTTAGTAGTATACTAGACCGAGTGGGCCCGTTGGGCCCGTCCTCGTAGGGTATCCATTGTAACTGGGAGGATGGGAGGGAGGGAAGAGGGAGGGAGGGAGGAGGGAGGTGTGGAGGGAGCAGGGGAGGGGGAGGGAGGGGGGGAGGGGAGGGTGGAGTGGAGGGGGGAAGGGGGGGAGGGAGGGGGACCTCCCCTTTTCCCAGTACCCCTCTTTCCCCGTTGGGCCCGTCCCCGTAGGGTTTCCATTGTAACGGGGAGGGGGGAGGGGAGGGAGGGGGTAGGGGGGAGGGGGAGGGAGGGGGGGGAGAGTGGAGGGGGAAGGGGAAGGGGGAGGGAGGGGGACCTCCCCTTTTCCCAGTACTCCTCTTTCCCCGTTGGGCCCGTTCTCGTAGGGTTTCCATTGTAACCGGGAGGGGGGGAGGGAGGGAGGAGGGAGGTGTGGAGGGAGGTGTGGAGGGAGGAGGGGAGGGAGGGAGGGGAGGGGGAGGGGGGAAGAGGGGTAGGGGGGAGGGGAGGGAGGGGGAACTCCCCTTTTCCCAGTACCCCTCTTTCCCCGTTGGGCCCGTCCCCGTAGGGTTTCCATTGTAACCGGGAGGGGGGGAGGGAGGGTGGAAGGAGGGGGGAGGGGGAGAGGGGTGGAAGGGTGGAGGGATGGGGGGAGGGAGTGGGGGAGGGTCGGATGGAGGGAAGGAGGGAGGGGTGAGTTAGGGGCTGAGTGGTGATGGAGGTTGAGATTGAGGGGGGAGAGAGTGGGGATGGAGGTGGGAAGGAGGGGGAGGAAGAGGTTGAGGGGGAAGTGGGACCTCCCCTTTTCCCAGTACCCCTCTTTCCCCCACCACCAAACCCCCACCGCAACGACCCCTGTTGTCCCCCTACCCAGTCCCCATTCTCAGACCACCCCCCATTCTCTTGGAATAAAAAAAAATGCTTTTAAAAAAAAAGTGCTTTTTAATTGCTTGTTTTGAAACATTCGCGGTTAAGTGCTGGTTTTGAAACATTCGCGGCTACTTAGTGCTTCTGTCAGTTGCTTTTCGAGGGAGGGAGTAGGGAGGTGTGGAGGGGGGAGGGGAGGGGGAGGGAGGGGGGAGGGGAGAGGGGAAGGGGGGGAGGGAGAGGGGAGGGAAGGGGGTAGGGGGAGGGGGAGGGAGGGGGGAAGGGGAGGGAGGGGGAAGGGGAGGGGGAGGGAGGCGGGGAGGGAGAAGGGAGGGAGGGGGGAGTGAGGGGGAGGGAGGGGAACCTCCCATTTTCCCAGTACCCCTCTTTCCCCATTGGGCCCGTCCTCGTAGGGTTTCCATTGTAACCGGGAGGAGGGGAGGGAGGGAAGGGGGAGGGAGGGAGGAGGGAGGTGTGGAGGTGTGGAGGTGTGGAGGGAGGAGGGGAGGGGGAGGGGAGGGGGGGAGGGGGAAGGGGGGAGGAGGGAGGGAGAGGGGAGGGAGGGGGGTAGGGGGGGAGGTAAGGGGGAGGGAGGGGGAGGGGAGGGGGGAAGGGGGAGGGAGGGGGATCTCCCCTTTTCCCAGTACCCCACTTTCCCCGTTGGGCCCGTCCTCGTAGGGTATCCATTGTAACCGGGAGGAGGGGAGGGAGGGAAGGGGGAGGGAAGGAGGAGGGAGGTGTGGAGGCAGGAGGGGAGGGGAGGGAGGGGGAGGGGAGGGAGGGGGGTAGGGGGGAGGGGGAGGGAGGGGAAGGGGGGAGGGGATGGGGAAGGGGGTAGTGAGGGGACCTCCCCTTTTCCCAGTACCCCTCTTTCCCCATTGGGCCCGTCCTCGTAGGGTTTCCATTGTAACGGGGAGGAGGGAGGGAGGGTGGAAGGAGGGGGGAGGGGGAGAGGGATGGAAAGGTGGAGGGAGGGAGGGATTGGGGGAGGGAGGGATGGAGGGAAGGAGGGAGGGGGGAGTTAGAGGGGAGGGAGGGGGGAGGGAGGGGGAGGAGGGGGGGAGGGAGTGGGGATGGAGGTGGGAAGGAGGGGGGATGAAGGGGTTGAGGGGGGAAGGGGGACCTCCCCTTTTCCCAGTACCCCTCTTTCCCCGTTGGGCCCGTCCTCGTAGGGTTTCCATTGTAACCGGGAGGGAGGGGGGAGGGAGGTGTGGAGGGAGGTGTGGAGGGAGGAGGGGAGGGGGAGGGAGGGGGAAGGGGAGGGGGGAAGGGGAGGGGGGAGGGAAGGGGGGAGCGGGTAGGGGGGAGCGGGTAGGGGGGAGGGGAGGGAGGGGGATCTCCCCTTTTCCCAGTACCCCTCTTTCCCCGTTGGGCCCGTCCCCGTAGGGTTTCCTTTGTAACCGGGAGGGGGGGAGGGAGGGTGGAAGGAGGGGGGAGGGGGAGAGGGATGGAATGGTGGAGGGAGGGGGGAGGGAGTGGGGGAGGGTGGGATGGAGGGAAGGAGGGAGGGGGGGGAGTTAGGGGCTGAGTGGTGATGGAGGTTGGGATTGAGGGGAGGGAGGGGGGGAGGGAGTGGGGATGGGAGTGGGGATGGAGGTGGGAAGGAGGGGGGAGGAAGGGGTTGAGGGGGGAAGGGGGGGAGGGAGGGAATAGGGGGGGAGGGAGTGGGGATGGAGGTGGGAAGGAGTGGGGAGGAAGGGGTTGAGGGGGGAAGGGGGGGAGGGAGGGAATAGGGGCCCCATGCTGACCTGTGTATGTTAAGTGACTTGCACAACTTTAAAAAACTGGCAGTTGCTTTTCGCAACAATGTTGCAACAATCTCACACAAGCATTGTGACGTCACAAGCTGAAGATGTAAATTTAAAACCGAGCTGATCTCTCATTGGTGCACGGGTGCCATTGTGACATCACGCGCTGAAGCCCCTTCAAGAAAAGGGTTAGAAATGAAAATTTTAACTTTAATATCTCTCTAGCTTTAAAAAGGTAGCTTCAATTTGAACGAAAGTACTTACAATAGTTGCCCATGTTAATGGTGAATATGGCGGTACAAAAATCGTAGCGCTTTGGTGTACCGTCTGGGAGGAGTAGGGTTTGTAAGTTATGGACAGAAATCTTCGGAATCTTCCGTACAAACATACGGAATCTTCCGTATATACATACGGAATGTTGGACCGCAGAGTTTTAGTAGTATACTAGACCGAGTGGGCCCGTTGGGCCCGTCCTCGTAGGGTTTCCATTGTAACTGGGAGGATGGGAGGGAGGGAAGTGGGAGGGAGGGAGGAGGGAGGTGTGGAGGGAGCAGGGGAGGGGGAGGGAGGGGGGGAGGGGAGGGTGGAGTGGAGGGGGAAGGGGGGGAGGGAGGGGGACCTCCCCTTTTCCCAGTACCCCTCTTTCCCCGTTGGGCCCGTCCCCGTTGGGTTTCCATTGTAACGGGGAGGGGGGAGGGGAGGGAGGGGGGTAGGGGGAGGGGGAGGGAAGGGGAGGGAGAGGGGAGGGGGAAGGGGGGAGGGAGGGGGACCTCCCCTTTTCCCAGTACTCCTCTTTCCCCGTTGGGCCCGTCCTCGTAGGGTTTCCATTGTAACCGGGAGGGGGGGAGGGAGGGAGGAGGGAGGTGTGGAGGGAGGTGTGGAGGGAGGAGGGGAGGGGGAGGGAGGGGGGGAGGGGAGGGGGAGGGGGGAAGAGGGGTAGGGGGGAGGGGAGGGAGGAGGGGAGGGAGGGGAACTCCCCTTTTCCCAGTACCCCTCTTTCCCCGTTGGGCCCGTCCCCGTAGGGTTTCCATTGTAACCGGGAGGGGGGGAGGGAGGGTGGAAGGAGGGGGGAGGGGGAGAGGGGTGGAAGGGTGGAGGGATGGGGGAGGGAGTGGGGGAGGGTCTGATGGAGGGAAGGAGGGAGGGGTGAGTTAGGGGCCGAGTGGTGATGGAGGTTGAGATTGAGGCGGGAGAGAGTGGGGATGGAGGTGGGAAGGAGGGGGGAGGAAGTGGTTGAGGGGGAAGTGGGACCTCCCCTTTTCCCAGTACCCCTCTTTCCCCCACCACCAAGCCCCCACCGCAACGACCCCTGTTGTCCCCCTACCCAGTCCCCATTCTCAGACCACCCCCCATTCTCTTGGAATAAAAAAAAATGCTTTAAAAAAAAAAGTGCTTTTTAATTGCTTGTTTTGAAACATTCGCGGTTAAGTGCTTTTTTAAAAAACATTCGCGGTTAAGTGCTGGTTTTGAAACATTCACGGCTACTTAGTGCTTCTGTCAGTTGCTTTTCGAGGGAGGGAGTAGGGAGGTGTGGAGGGGGAGGGGAGGGGGAGGGAGGGGGGGAGGGGAGGGGGGAAGGGGGGGAGGGAGAGGGGAGGGAAGGGGGTAGGGGGGAGGGGGAGGGAGGGGGGAAGGGGAGGGAGGGGGGAAGGGGAGGGGGAGGGAGGGGGGGAGGGAGAAGGGAGGGAGGGGGGAGGGAGGGGAACCTCCCATTTTCCCAGTACCCCTCTTTCCCCATTGGGCCCGTCCTCGTAGGGTTTCCATTGTAACCGGGAGGAGGGGAGGGAGGGAAGGGGGAGGGAGGGAGGAGGGAGGTGTGGAGGGAGGAGGGGAGGGGAGGGGGAGGGGAGGGGGGAGGAGGGAGGGAGAGGGGAGGGAGGGGTGTAGGGGGGGAGGTAAGGGGGAGGGAGGGGAGGGGGGAAGGGGGTGGGAGGGGGATCTCCCCTTTTCCCAGTACCCCTCTTTCCCCGTTGGGCCCGTCCTCGTAGGGTTTCCATTGTAACCGGGAGGAGGGGAGGGCGGGAAGGGGGAGGGAGGGAGGAGGGAGGTGTGGAGGGAGGAGGGGAGGGGAGGGAGGGGGAGGGGAGGGAGGGGGGTAGGGGGGAGGGGGAGGGAGGGGAAGGGGGGAGGGGAGGGGGAAGGGGTAGTGAGGGGGACCTCCCCTTTTCCCAGTACCCCTCTTTCCCCGTTGGGCCCGTCCTCGTAGGGTTTCCATTGTAACCGGGAGGAGGGGAGGGAGGGAAGGGGGAGGGAGGGAGGAGTTAGGGGAGGAGGGGTGAGGGAGGTGGGGAGGGAGTTGGGGAGGAGGGGGGGAGGGAGTGGGGATGGAGGTGGGAAGGAGTGGGGAGGAAGGGGTTGAGGGGGGAAGGGGGGAGGGAGGGAATAGGGGCCCCATGCTGATCTGTGTATGTTAAGTGACTTGCACAACTTTAAAAAACTGGCAGTTGCATTTCGCAACAATGTTGCAACCATCTCACACAAGCATTGTGACGTCACAAGTTGAAGACCTTGAAAAAAAAGGTCAGAAAAACCGAGCTGATCTCTCATTGGTGCACGGGTGCCATTGTGACATCACGCGCTGAAGCCCCTTCAAGAAAAGGGTTAGAAATGAAAATTTAAACTTTAATATCTCTCTAGCTTTAAAAAGGTAGCTTCAATTTGAACGAAAGTACTTACAATAGTTGCCCATGTTAATGGTGAATACGGCGGTACAAAAATCGTAGCGCTTTGGTGTACCGTTTGGGAGGAGTAGGGTTTGGCCCCTTCAAGAAAAGTGTTAGAAATGAAAATTTAAACTTTAATATCTCTCTAGCTTTAAAAAGGTAGCTTCAATTTGAACGAAAGTACTTACAATAGTTGCCCAGGTTAATGGTGAATACGGCGGTACAAAAATCGTAGCGCTTTGGTGTACCGTCTGGGAGGAGCAGGGTTTGTAAGTTATGGACAGAAATCTTCGGAATCTTCCGTATATACATACGGAATCTTCCGTATATACATACGGAATGTTGGACCGCAGAGTTTTAGTACTATATAGATAGATAGACTAGACCGAGTGGGCCCGTTGGGCCCGTCCTCGTAGGGTTTCCATTGTAACCGGGAGGGGAGGAAAGGGGAGGGTTGGGGGAGGGAAGGGGGAGGGAGGAGGGGAGGGAGGGGGGAGGGGAGGGGGTGGGAGGGAGAGGGGAGGGAGGGGGGTAGGGGGGAGGGAGGGGGAGAGGGGGGGATGGGAGGGGGGAGGGGTGAAGGGAGGAGGGAAGGGGGGGAGGGAGAGGGGAGGGAGGTGGGTAGGGGGGAGGGAGGGACGGGGACCTCCCCTTTTCCCAGTACCCCTCTTTCCCCGTTGGGCCCGTCCTCGTAGGGTTTCCATTGTAACCGGGAGGAGGGGAGGGCGGGAAGGGGGAGGGAGGGAGGAGGGAGGTGTGGAGGGAGGAGGGGAGGGGAGGGATGGGGAGGGGAGGGAGGGGGGTAGGGGGGAGGGGGAGGGAGGGGGGGGGAGGGGGAGGGAGAGGGGAGGGGAGGGGGAAGGGGGGAGGGAGGGGGGAGGGAGGGGGGAGGGAGGGAGACCTCCCCTTTTCCCAGTACCCCTCTTTCCCCGTTGGGCCCGTCCCCGTTGGGTTTCCATTGCAACCGGGAGGGGGGGAGGGGAGGGTGGAAGGAGGGGGGAGGGGGAGAGGGGTGGAAGGGTGGAGGGAGGGGGGGAGGGAGTGGGGGAGGGTCGGATGGAGGGAAGGAGGGACGGGTGAGTTAGGGGCTGAGTGGTGATGGAGGTTGGGATTGAGGGGGGAGAGAGTGGGGATGGAGGTGGGAAGGAGGGGGGAGGAAGAGGTTGAGAGGGGAAGTGGGACCTCCCCTTTTCCCAGTACCCCTCTTTCCCCCACCACCAAGCCCCCACCGCAACGACCCCTGTTGTCCCCCTCCCCAGTCCCCATTCTCAGACCCCCCCCATTCTCTTGGAATAAAAAAAAATACTTAAAAAAAATAAGTGCTTTTTAATTGCTTGTTTTGAAACATTCGCGGTTAAGTGCTTTTTTAAAAAACATTCGCGGTTAAGTGCTGGTTTTGAAACATTCGCGGCTACTTAGTGCTTCTGTCAGCTGCTTTTCGAAACAATGTTGCAACCATCTCACACAAGCATTGGGAGGATAGGAGGGAGGGAAGGGGAGGGAGGTGTGGAGGGAGGAGGGGAGGGAGGGGGGAAGGGGAGGGGGGAAGGGGGCGGGAGAGGGGAGGGAGGGGGGATGGGATGGGGAAGGGGGGAGTGAGGGGGACCTCCCCTTTTCCCAGTACCCCTCTTTCCCCGTTGGGCCCGTCCTCGTAGGGTTTCCATTGTAACCGGGAGGAGGGGAGGGAGGGAAGGGGGAGGGAGGGAGGAGGGAGGTGTGGAGGGAGGGGAGGGGGAGGGAGGGGGGAGGGGAGGGGGGAAGGGGGGGAGGGGGGAGGGAGAGGGGGAGGGAGGGGGGAGGGGGAGGGAGAGGGGTAGGGGGGGAGGGGAGGGGGAAGGGGAGGGAGGGGGACCTCCCCTTTTCCCAGTACCCCTCTTTCCCCGTTGGGCCCGTCCTCGTAGGGTTTCCATTGTAACCGGGAGGAGGGGAGGGAGGGAAGGGGGAGGGAGGGAGGTGTGGAGGGGGAGGGAGGGGGGAGGGGAGGGGGGAAGGGGGGGAGGGAGGGGGGGTGGAGGTGGGAAGGAGTGGGGAGGAAGGGGTTGAGGGGGGAAGGGGGGGGGAGGGAGGGAATAGGGGCCCCATGCTGATCTGTGTATGTTAAGTGACTCGCACAACTTTAAAAAACTGGCAGTTGCTTTTCGCAACAATGTTGCAACCATCTCACACAAGCATTGTGACGTCACAAGCTGAAGACCTTGAAAAAAAAGGTCAGAAAAAAAATTATGTAAATTTAAAGTAGTAAACACCCAATAGCAGCCGCTTGTCCATCGCGAGCTGATCTCTCATTGGTGCACGGGTGCCATTGTGACATCACGCGCTGAAGCTCCTTCAAGAAAAGGGTTAGAAATGAAAAATTTAAACTTTAATAGACAATAGACAATAGACAATAGGTGCAGGAGTAGGCCATTCAGCCCTTCGAGCCAGCACCGCCATTCAATGCGATCATGGCTGATCACTCTCAATCAGTACCCCGTTCCTGCCTTCTCCCCATACCCCCTCACTCCGCTATCCTTAAGAGCTCTATCCAGCTCTCTCTTGAAAGCATCCAACGAACTGGCCTCCACTGCCTTCTGAGGCAGAGAATTCCACACCTTCACCACCCTCTGACTGAAAAAGTTCTTCCTCATCTCCGTTCTAAATGGCCTACCCCTTATTCTCAAACTGTGGCCCCTTGTTCTGGACTCCCCCAACATTGGGAACATGTTATCTGCCTCTAATGTGTCCAATCCCCTAATTATCTTATATGTTTCAATAAGATCCCCCCTCATCCTTCTAAATTCCAGTGTATACAAGCCCAATCGCTCCAGCCTTTCAACATAGACAGTCCCGCCATTCCGGGAATTAACCTAGTGAACCTACGCTGCACGCCCTCCATAGCAAGAATATCCTTCCTCAAATTTGGAGACCAAAACTGCACACAGTACTCCAGGTGCGGTCTCACCAGGGCCGGTACAACTGTAGAAGGACCTCTTTGCTCCTATACTCAACTCCTCTTGTTACGAAGGCCAACATTCCATTGGCTTTCTTCACTGCCTGCTGAACCTGCATGCTTCCTTTCATTGACTGATGCACTAGGACACCCAGATCTCGTTGAACTCCCCCTCCTCCTAACTTGACACATTCAGATAATAATCTGCCTTTCTATTCTTACTTCCAAAGTGAATAACCTCACACTTACCTACATTAAACTGCATCTGCCATGTATCCGCCCACTCACACAACCTGTCCAAGTCACCCTGCAGCCTTATTGCATCTTCCTCACAATTCACACTACCCCCCAACTTAGTATCATCTGCAAATTTGCTAATGGTACTTTTAATCCCTTCGTCTAAGTCATTAATGTATATCGTAAATAGCTGGGGTCCCAGCACCGAACCTTGCGGTACCCCACTGGTCACTGCCTGCCATTCCGAAAGGGACCCATTTATCCCCACTCTTTGCTTTCTGTCTGTCAACCAATTTTCTATCCATGTCAGTACCCTACCCCCAATACCATGTGCCCTAATTTTGCCCACTAATCTCCTATGTGGGACCTTGTCGAAGGCATTCTGAAAGTCGAGGTACACCACATCCACTGACTCTCCTTGTCAATTTTCCTAGTTACATCCTCAAAAAATTCCAGTAGATTTGTCAAGCATGATTTCCCCTTCGTAAATCCATGCTGACACGGAATGATCCCGTTACTGCTATCCAAATGCTCAGCAATTTCGTCTTTTATAATTGACTCCAGCATCTTCCCCACCACTGATGTCAGACTAACTGGTCTATAATTACCCGTTTTCTCTCTCCCTCCTTTCTTAAAAAGTGGGATAACATTTGCTATCCTCCAATCCACAGGAACTGATCCTGAATCTATAGAACATTGAAAATGATCTCCAATGCTTCCACTATTTCTAGAGCCATCTCCTTAAGTACTCTGGGATGCAGACCATCAGGCCCTGGGATTTATCAGCCTTCAGTCCCATCAGTCTACCCAAAACCATTTCCTGCCTAATGTGGATTTCCTTCAGTTCCTCCATCACCCTAGGTTCTCCGGCCCCTAGAACATTTGGGAGATTGTGTGTATCTTCCTCAGTGAAGACAGATCCAAAGTCACGGTTTAACTCGTCTGCCATTTCTTTGTTCCCATAATAAATTCCCTGCTTCTGTCTAGCTTTAAAAAGGTAGCTTCAATTTGAACGAAAGTACTTACAATAGTTGCCCATGTTAATGGTGAATACGGCGGTACAAAAATCGTAGCGCTTTGGTGTACCGTCTGGGAGGAGTAGGGTTTGGCCCCTTCAAGAAAAGTGTTAGAAATG
Organism: Rhinoraja longicauda; assembly: GCF_053455715.1. Taxonomy (NCBI): domain Eukaryota; kingdom Metazoa; phylum Chordata; class Chondrichthyes; order Rajiformes; family Arhynchobatidae; genus Rhinoraja; species Rhinoraja longicauda. Next base: position 12,670 of record NW_027601917.1, on the reverse strand, counting down.
AAAATTTAAACTTTAATATCTCTCTAGCTTTAAAAAGGTAGCTTCAATTTGAACGAAAGTACTTATAATAGTTGCCCAGGTTAATGGTGAATACGGCGGTACAAAAATCGTAGCGCTTTGGTGTACCGTCTGGGAGGAGTAGGGTTTGTAAGTTATGGACAGAAATCTTCGGAATCTTCCGTACATACACACGGAATCTTCCGTATATACATACGGAATGTTGGACCGCAGAGTTTTAGTAGTATATAGATAGATAGATAGACTAGACCAAGTGGGCCCGTTGGCCGTCCTCGTAGGGTTTCCATTGTAACCGGGAGGGGAGGAAAGGGGGAGGGTTGCGGGAGGGAAGTGGGAGGGAGGAGGGGAGGGAGGGGGGGAGGGGAGGGGGGAGGGGGGAGAGGGGAGGGAGGGGGGTAGTGGGGAGGAGGGGGGAGAGGGGGGGATGGGAGGGGGAGGGGAGGGGGGAAGGGAGGAGGGAAGGGGGGGAGGGAGAGGGGAGGGAGGTGGGTAGGGGGGACGGAGGGAGGGGGACCTCCCCTTTTCCCAGTACCCCTCTTTCCCCGTTGGGCCCGTCCTCGTAGGGTTTCCATTGTAACCGGGAGGAGGGGAGGGCGGGAAGGGGGAGGGAGGGAGGAGGGAGGTGTGGAGGGAGGAGGGGAGGGGAGGGAGGGGGGAGGGGAGGGAGGGTGGTAGGGGGGAGGGAGGGGGAGGGAGAGGGGGGAGGGGAGGGGGAAGGGGGGAGGGAGGGGGACCTACCCTTTTCCCAGTACTCCTCTTTTCCCCGTTGGGCCCGTCCTCGTAGGGTTTCAATTGTAACCGGGAGGGGGGGAGGGAGGGTGGAAGGAGGGGGGAGAGGGATGGAAGGGTGGAGGATGGGGGGGAGGGATTGGGGAGGGTGGGATGGAGGGAAGGAGGGAGGGGGGAGTTAGGGGGGAGGGGGGAGGGAGTTGGGGAGGGAGGGGGAGGAGGGGGGGAGGGAGTGGGGATGGAGGTGGGAAGGAGGGGGGATGAAGGGGTTGAGGGGGGAAGGGGGACCTCCCCTTTTCCCAGTACCCCTCTTTCCCCGTTGGGCCCCTCCTCATAGGGTTTCCATTGTAACCGGCAGGGGGGAGGGAGGGAGGAGGGTGGTGTGGAGGGAGGAGGGGAGGGGGAGGGAGGGGGGAGGGGAGGGGAAGGTAGGGGGGAGGGAGGGGGATCTCCCCTTTTCCCAGTACCCCTCTTTCCCCGTTGGGCCCGTCCCCGTAGGGTTTCCATTGTAACCGGGAGGGGGGAGGGAGGGTGGAAGGAGGGGGAGGGGGAGAGGGATGGAAGGGTGGAGGGAGGGGGAGGGAGTGGGGGAGGGTGGGATGGAGGGAAGGAGGGAGGGAGGGAGTTAGGGGCTGAGTGGTGATGGAGGTTGGGATTGAGGGGGGAGGGAGGGGGGGAGCGAGTGGGGATGGAGGTGGGAAGGAGGGGGGAGGAAGGGGTTGAGGGGGGGAAGGGGGACCTCCCCTTTTCCCAGTACCCCTCTTTCCCCCACCACAAAGCCCCCTCCGCAACGACCCCTGTTGTCCCCCTCCCCAGTCCCCATTCTCAGACCCCCCCCATTCTCTTGGAATAAAAAAAAATACTTTAAAAAAAGAAAAGTGCTTTTTAATTGCTTGTTTGAAACATTCGCGGTTAAGTGCTTTTTAAAAACATTCGCGGTTAAGTGCTGGTTTTGAAACATTCGCGGTTACTTAGTGCTTCTGTCAGTTGCTTTTCGCAACAATGTTGCAACCATCTCACACAAGCATTGGGGAGGGGGGGAAGGGGGGGGAAGGGGGAGAGAGGAGGGAGGGGGGATGGGATGGGGGAAGGGGGGAGGGAGGGGGACCTCCCCTTTTCCCAGTACCCCTCTTTCCCCGTTGGGCCCGTCCTCGTAGGGTTTCCATTGTAACCAGGAGGAGGGGAGGGAGGGAAGGGGGAGGGAGGGAGGAGGGAGGTGTGGAGGGAGGAGGGGAGGGGAGGGAGGGGGGAGGGGAGGGAGGGGGTAGGGGGGAGGGGGAGGAGGGGAAGGGGGGAGGGAGGGGGACCTCCCCTTTTCCCAGTACCCCTCTTTCCCCGTTGGGCCCATCCTCGTAGGGTTTCAATTGTAACGGGGAGGGGGAGGGAGGGTGGAAGGAGGGGGGAGGGGGAGAGGGATGGAAGGGTGGAGGGAGGGCGGGAGGGATTGGGGGAGGGAGGGATGGAGGGAAGGAGGGAGGGGGGGAGTTAGGGGGGAGGGAGTTGGGGAGGGAGGGGGAGGAGGGGGGAGGGAGTGGGGATGGAGGTGGGAAGGAGGGGGGAGGAAGGGGTTGAGGGGGGGGAAGTGGGACCTCCCCTTTTCCCAGTACCCCTCTTACCCCCACCACCAAGCCCCCTCCGCAACGACCCTGTTGTCCCCCCTCCCCAGTCCCCATTCTCAGACCCCCCCCCATTCTCTCTCTCCCCCAGACACACTCTCAGTGCTTTTTTCGAAACACTTGCCCCGGTGGCCCACGAGCATAGGGGCCCAATGCTGATCTGTGTATGTTAAGTGACTTGCAACAAGTGACTTGTTTTGAAACATTCGCGGTCACATTCGCGGTCACATAGTGCTTCTCACTGCGATCTGTTAGTGGTGCTTTTCGAAACAATGTAGCACCCATCTCACACAAGCATTGGGAGGATGGGAGGGAGGGAAGGGGAGGGAGGGAGGAGGGGAGGGAGGAGGGGAGGAAGGGGAGGGGGGGAAGGGGGGATGGGGAAGGAGAGGGGAGGGAGGGGGGATGGGATGGGGAAGTGGGGAGGGAGGGGGACCTCCCCTTTTCCCAGTACCCCTCTTTCCCGTTGGGCCCGTCCCCGTAGGGTTTCCATTGTAACCAGAAGGGGGGGAGGGAGGGTGGAAGGAGGGGGAGAGGGATGGAAGGAGGGGGGAGGGGGGGGAGGGATGGAGGGAAGGAGGGAGGGGGGGAGTTAGGGGAGGAGGGGTGAGGGAGGTGGGGAGGGAGGAGGGGGGGAGGGAGTGGGGATGGAGGTGGGAAGGAGTGGGAGGAAGGGGTTGAGGGGGGAAGGGGGGGGAGGGAGGGAATAGGGGCCCCATGCTGATCTGTGTATGTTAAGTGACTTGCACAACTTTAAAAAACTGGCAGTTGCTTTTCGCAACAATGTTGCAACCATCTCACACAAGCATTGTGACGTCACAAGCTGAAGACCTTGAAAAAAAAGGTCAGAAATTTTTTAATGTAAATTTAAAGTAGTAAACACCCAATAGCAGCCGCTTGTCCATCGCGAGCTGATCTCTCATTGGTGCCCGGGTGCCATTGTGACATCACGCGCTGAAGCCCCTTCAAGAAAAGGGTTAGAAATGAAAAATTTAAACTTTAATATCTCTCTAGCTTTAAAAAGGTAGCTTCAATTTGAACGAAAGTACTTACAATAGTTGCCCATGTTAATGGTGAATATTGCGGTACAAAAATCGTAGTGCTTTGGTGTACCGTCTAGGAGGAGTAGGGTTTTGTAAGTTAAGCGTCAAGCAAAGGCACTTCGGAATCTTCCGTACATACACACGGAATGTTTGCGTACATACACACGAACGCAGTGTTTTAGTAGTATACTAGACCGAGTGGGCCCGTTGGGCCCGTCCTCGTAGGGTTTCCATTGTAACCGGAGGGGAGGAAAGGGGGAGGGTTGGGGGAGGGAAGGGGAGGGAGGAGGGGAGGGAGGGGGGGAGGGGATGGGGGGAGGGGGGAGGGAGAGGGGAGGGAGGGGGGTAGGGGGAGGGAGGGGGGAGAGGGGGGATGGGAGAGGGGAGGGGAGGGGGGAAGGGAGGAGGGAAGGGGGGGAGGGAGAGGGGAGGGAGGTGGGTAGGGGGGAGGGAGGGAGGGGGACCTCCCCTTTTCCCAGTACCCCTCTTTCCCCGTTGGGCCCGTCCTCGTAGGGTTTCCATTGTAACCAGGAGGAGGGGAGGGCGGGAAGGGGGAGGGAGGGAGTAGGGAGGTGTGGAGGGAGGAGGGGAGGGGAGGGAGGGGGGAGGGGGGGAAGGGGAGGGGGGAAGGGGGGAAGGGGAAGGGAGAGGGGAGGGAGGGGGGATGGGATGGGGAAGGGGGGAGGGAGGGGGAGCTCCCCTTTTCCCAGTACTCCTCTTTCCCCGTTGGGCCCGTCCTCGTAGGGTTTCAATTGTAACCGGGAGGGGGGAGGGAGGGTGGAAGGGAGGAGGGAGGGGGGAGGGATTGGGGAGGGAGGGATGGAGGGAAGGAGGGAGGGGGGAGTTAGGGGGGAGGGGGGAGGGAGGGGGGAGGGAGTTGGGGAGGGAGGGGGAGGAGGGGGGAGGGAGTGGGGATGGAGGTGGGAAGGAGGGGGGATGAAGGGGTTGAGGGGGGAAGGGGGACCTCCCCTTTTCCCAGTACCCCTCTTTCCCCGTTGGGCCCGTCCTCATAGGGTTTCCATTGTAACCGGGAGGGGGGGAGGGAGGGAGGAGGGAGGTGTGGAGGGAGGGGGAGGGGAGGGGGGAGGGGGTAGGGGGGAGGGGAGGGAGGGGATCTCCCCTTTTCCCAGTACCCCTCTTTCCCCGTTGGGCCCGTCCTCATAGGGTTTCCATTGTAACCGGGAGGGAGGAAGGAGGTGTGGAGGGAGGTGTGGAGGGAGGAGGGGAGGGGGAGGGAGGGGGGGAGGGGAGGGGGGAAGGGGAGGGGGAAGGGGGAGGGAAGGGGGGAGTGGGTAGGGGGGAGGGGAGGGAGGGGGATCTCCCCTTTTCCCAGTACCCCTCTTTCCCCGTTGGGCCCGTCCCCGTAGGGTTTCCATTGTAACCGGGAGGGGGGGAGGGAGGGTGGAAGGAGGGGGGAGGGGGAGAGGGATGGAAGGGTGGAGGGAGGGGGGAGGGAGTGGGGAGGGTGGGATGGAGGGAAGGAGGGAGGGGGGGAGTTAGGGGCTGAGTGGTGATGGAGGTTGGGATTGAGGGGGGAGGGAGGGGGGGAGGGAGTGGGGATGGAGGTGGGAAGGAGGGGGGAGGAAGGTGTTGAGGGGGGAAGTGGGACCTCCCCTTTTCCCAGTACCCCTCTTTCCCCCACCACCAAGCCCCCTCCGCAACGACCCCTGTTGTCCCCCTCCCCAGTCCCCATTCTCAGACCCCCCCCCCATTCTCTCTCACCCCCAGACACACTCTCAGTGCTTTTTTCGAAACACTTGCCCCGGTGGCCCACGAGCATAGGGGCCCAATTCTGATCTGTGTATGTTAAGTGACTTGCAATAAAAAAAAATACTTTAAAAAAAGATAAGTGCTTTTTAAATGCTTGTTTTGAAACATTCGCGGTCACATAGTGCTTCTCACTGCGATCTGTTAGTGGTGCTTTTCGAAACAATGTAGCACCCATCTCAATTTCGAAACAATGTAGCACCCATCTCAAACAAGCATTGGGAGGATGGGAGGGAGGGAAGGGAGGGAGGAGGGAGGTGTGGAGGGAGGAGGGGAGGGAGGGAGGGAAGGGGACGGAGGGGAAGGGGGGAAGGGTGAGGGAGGGGGGATGGGATGGGGGAAGGGGGGAGGGAGGGGGACCTCCCCTTTTTTCAGTACCCCTCTTTCCCCGTTGGGCCCGTCCCCGTAGGGTTTCCATCGTAACCAGAAGGGGGGAGGGAGGGTGGAAGGAGGGGGGGAGGGGGAGAGGGATGGAAGGGTGGAGGGAGGGGGGGGAGGGATGGAGGGAAGGAGGGAGGGGGGAGTTAGGGGAGGAGGGGTGAGGGAGGTGGGGAGGGAGTAGGGGAGGAGGGGGGGGGGAGGGAGTGGGGATGGAGGTGGGAAGGAGTGGGAGGAAGGGGTTGAGGGGGGAAGGGGGGAGGGAGGGAATAGGGGCCCCATGCTGATCTGTGTATGTTAAGTGACTTGCACAACTTTAAAAAACTGGCAGTTGCTTTTCGCAACAATGTTGCGACCATCTCACACAAGCATTGTGACGTCACAAGCTGAAGACCTTGAAAAAAAAGGTCAGAAAAAAAATCATGTAAATTTAAAGTAGTAAACACCCAATAGCAGCCGCTTGTCCATCGCGAGCTGATCTCTCATTGATGCACGGGTGCCATTGTGACATCATGCACTGAAGCCCCTTCAAGAAAAGGGTTAGAAATGAAAAATGTTAACTTTAATATCTCTCTAGCTTTAAAAAGGTAGCTTCATTTTGAACGAAAGTACTTACAATAGTTGCCCATGTTAATGGTGAATATGGCGGGCTGGAGGGAGTAGGGATGGAGGTGGGAAGGTGGGGGGATGAAGGGGTTGAGGGGGGAAGGGGGACCTCCCCTTTTCCCAGTACCCCTCTTTCCCCGTTGGGCCCGTCCTCATAGGTTTTCCATTGTAACCGGGAGGGGGGGGAGGGAGGCAGGAGGGAGTTGTGGAGGGAGGTGTGGAGGGAGGAGGGGAGGGGGAGGGAGGGGGGAGGGGGGAAGGGGGGGAGGGGGTAGGGGGGAGGGGAGGGAGGGGGATCTCCCCTTTTCCCAGTACCCCTCTTTCCCCGTTGGGCCCGTCCCCGTAGGGTTCCCATTGTAACCGGGAGGGGGGGAGGGAGGGTGGAAGGAGGGGGGAGGGGGAGAGGGATGGAATGGTGGAGGGAGTGGGGAGGGAGTGGGGGAGGGTGGGATAGAGGGAAGGAGGGAGGGGGGGGAGTTAGGGGCTGAGTGGTGATAGAGGTTGGGATTGAGGGGGGAGGGAGGGGGGGTGGGAGTAGGGATGGAGGTGGGAAGGAGGGGGAGGAAGGGGTTGAGGGGGGAAGTGGGACCTCCCCTTTTCCCAGTACCCCTCTTTCCCCCACCACGAAGCCCCCTCCGCAACGACCCCTGTTGTCCCCAGTCCCCATTCACAGACCCCCCCATTCTCTCTCTCCCCCATACACACTCTCAGTGCTTTTTTCGAAACACTTGCCCCGGTGGCCCACGAGCATATGGGCCCAATGCTGATCTGTGTATGTTAAGTGACTTGCAATAAAAAAAAATACTTTAAAAAAAGATAAGTGCTTTTTAAATGCTTGTTTTGAAACATTCGCGGTCACATAGTGCTTCTCACTGCGATCTGTTAGTGGTGCTTTTCGAAACAATGTAGCACCCATCTCAAACAAGCATTGGGAGGATGGAGGGAGGGAAGGGGAGGGAGGGAGGAGAGAGGTGTGGAGGGAGGAGGGGATGGATGGGGGGAAGGGGAGGGGGGAACGGTGGGAAGGGTGAGGGAGAGGGGAGGGAGGGGGGATGGGATGGGGGAAGGGGGGAGGGAGGGGGACCTCCCCTTTTCCCAGTACCCCTCTTTCCCCGTTGGGCCCGTCCTCGTAGGGTTTCCATTGTAACCGGGAGAAGGGGAGGGAGGGAAGGGGGAGGGAGGGAGGAGGGAGGTGTGGAGGGAGGAGGGGAGGGGGGGAGGGGAGGGGGGAAGGGGGAGGGAGAGGGTTAGGGGGGAGGGGGAGGGGGGAGAGGAGGGGGAAGGGGAGGGAGGGGGGACCTCCCCTTTTCCCAGTACCCCTCTTTCCCCGTTGGGCCCGTCCCCGTAGGGTTTCCTTTGTAACCAGAAGGGGGGGAGGGAGGGTGGAAGGAGGGGGGACGGGGAGAGGGATGGAAGGGTGGAGGGAGGGGGGGAGGGATGGAGGGAAGGAGGGAGGGGGGGGGGAGTTAGGGGAGGAGGGGGTGAGGGAGGTGGGGAGGGAGTTGGGGAGGAGGGGGGGAGGGAGTGGGGATGGAGGTGGGAAGGAGTGGGGAGGAAGGGGTTGAGGGGGGAAGGGGGGAGGGAGGGAATAGGGGCCCCATGCTGATCTGTGTATGTTAAGTGACTTGCACAACTTTAAAAAACTGGCAGTTGCTTTTCGCAACAATGTTGCAACCATCTCACACAAGCATTGTGACGTCACAAGCTGAAGACCTTGAAAAAAAAGGTCAGAAAAAAAATTATGTAAATTTAAAGTAGTAAACACCCAATAGCAGCTGCTTGTCCATCGCGAGCTGATCTCTCATTGGTGCACGGGTGCCATTGTGACATCACGCGCTGAAGCCCCTTCAAGAAAAGGGTTAGAAATGAAAAATTTAAACTTTAATATCTCTCTAGCTTTAAAAAGGTAGCTTCAATTTGAACGAAAGTACTTACAATAGTTGCCCATGTTAATGGTGAATATGGCGGTACAAAAATCGTAGCGCTTTGGTGTACCGTCTAGGAGGAGTAGGGTTTGTAAGTTAAGTGCCAAGCAAAGACGCTTCGGAATCTTCCGTACATACACACGGAATGTTTGCGTACATACACACGAACGCAGAGTTTTAGTAGTATACTAGACCGAGTGGGCCCGTTGGGCCCGTCCTCGTAGGGTTTCCATTGTAACCGGGAGGATGGGAGGGAGGGAAGAGGGAGGGAGGTAGGAGGGAGGTGTGGAGGGAGCAGGGGAGGGGGGGGGAGGGGGGGAGGGGAGGGTGGAGTGGAGGGGGGAAGGGGGGGAGGGAGGGGGACCTCCCCTTTTCCCAGTACCCCTCTTTCCCCGTTGGGCCCGTCCCCGTAGGGTTTCCATTGTAACGGGGAGGGGGGAGGGGAGGGAGGGGGGTAGGGGGGGAGGGGGAGGGAGGGGGAGGGAGAGGGGAGGGGGAAGGGGGGAGGGAGGGGGACCTCCCCTTTTCCCAGTACTCCTCTTTCCCCGTTGGGCCCGTCCACGTAGGGTTTCCATTGTAACCGGGAGGGGGGGAGGGAGGGAGGAGGGAGGTGTGGAGGGAGGTGTGGAGGGAGGAGGGGAGGGGGAGGGAGGGGGGAGGGGAGGGGGAGGGGGGAAAGAGGGGGAGGGAGGAGGGGAGGGAGGGGGAACTCCCCTTTTCCCAGTACCCCTCTTTCCCCGTTGGGCCCGTCCCCGTAGGGTTTCCATTGTAACCGGGAGGGGGGGAGGGAGGGTGGAAGGAGGGGGGAGGGGGAGAGGGGTGGAAGGGTGGAGGGATGGGGGGAGGGAGTGGGGGAGGGTCGGATGGAGGGAAGGAGGGAGGGGTGAGTTAGGGGCTGAGTGGTGATGGAGGTTGAGATTGAGGGGGGGAGAGAGTGGGGATGGAGGTGGGAAGGAGGGGGGAGGAAGAGGTTGAGGGGGAAGTGGAACCTCCCCTTTTCCCAGTACCCCTCTTTCCCCCACCACCAAGCCCCCACCGCAACGACCCCTGTTGTCCCCCTACCCAGTCCCCATTCTCAGACCACCCCCCATTCTCTTGGAATAAAAAAAAAATGCTTTAAAAAAAAAAGTGCTTTTTAATTGCTTGTTTTGAAACATTCGCGGTTAAGTGCTTTTTTAAAAAACATTCGCGGTTAAGTGCTGGTTTTGAAACATTCGCGGCTACGTAGTGCTTCTGTCAGTTGCTTTTCGAAACAATGTTGCAACCATCTCACACAAGCATTGGGAGGATGGGAGGGAGGGAAGGGGAGGGAGGGAGGAGGGAGGTGTGGAGGGAGGAGGGGAGGGAGGGGGGAAGGGGAGGGGGGGAAGGGGGCGGGAGAGGGGAGGGAGGGGGATGGGATGGGGAAGGGGGGAGTGAGGGGGACCTCCCCTTTTCCCAGTACCCCTCTTTCCCCGTTGGGCCCGTCCTCGTAGGGTTTCCATTGTAACCGGGAGGAGGGGAGGGAGGGAAGGGGGAGGGAGGGAGGAGGGAGGTGTGGAGGGAGGGGAGGGGAAGGGGGAGGGAGGAGGGGAGGGAGGGGGGAGGGGAGGGGGGGAGGGGGGAGGGAGAGGGGAGGGAGGGGGGTAGAGGGGAGGGAGGGGGGAGAGGGGGATGGGAGGGGGAGGGGGAAGGGAGGAGGGTAGGGGGGGAGGGAGAGGGGAGGGAGGTGGGTAGGGGGGAGGGAGGGAGGGAGGGGGACCTCCCCTTTTCCCAGTACCCCTCTTTCCCCGTTGGGCCCGTCCTCGTAGGGTTTCCATTGTAACCGGGAGGAGGGGAGGGCGGGAAGGGGGAGGGAGGGAGGAGGGAGGTGTGGAGGGAGGAGGGGAGGGGAGGGAGGGGGGAGGGGAGGGAGGGGGTAGGGGGGAGGGGGAGGGAGGGGGAGGGAGGGGGAGGGAGAGGGGAGGGGGAGGGGAGGGGGAAGGGGGGAGGGAGGGGGGAGGGAGGGGGACCTCCCCTTTTCCCAGTACCCCTCTTTCCCCGTTGGGCCCGTCCCTGTAGGGTTTCCATTGTAACCGGGAGGGGGGGGAGGGAGGGTGGAAGGAGGGGGGAGGGGGAGAGGGGTGGAAGGGTGGAGGGAGGGGGGGAGGGAGTGGGGGAGGGTCGGATGGAGGGAAGGAGGGACGGGTGAGTTAGGGGCTGAGTGGTGATGGAGGTTGTGATTGAGGGGGGAGAGAGTGGGGATGGAGGTGGGAAGGAGGGGGGAGGAAGAGGTTGAGGGGGGAAGTGGGACCTCCCCTTTTCCCAGTACCCCTCTTTCCCCCACCACCAAGCCCCCACCGCAACGACCCCTGTTGTCCCCCTCCCCAGTCCCCATTCTCAGACCCCCCCCATTCTCTTGGAATAAAAAAAAATACTTTAAAAAAAATAAGTGCTTTTTAATTGCTTGTTTTGAAACATTCGCGGTTAAGTGCTTTTTTAAAAAACATTCGCGGTTAAGTGCTGGTTTTGAAACATTCGCGGCTACTTAGTTCTTCTGTCAGCTGCTTTTCGAAACAATGTTGCAACCATCTCACACAAGCATTGGGAGGATGGGAGGAAGGGGAGGGAGGGAGGAGGGAGGTGTGGAGGGAGGAGGGGAGGGAGGGGGGAAGGGGAGGGGGGGGAAGGGGGCGGGAGAGGGGAGGGAGGGGGGATGGGATGGGGAAGGGGGAGTGAGGGGGACCTCCCCTTTTCCCAGTACCCCTCTTTCCCCGTTGGGCCCGTCCTCGTAGGGTTTCCATTGTAACCGGGAGGAGGGGAGGGAGGGAAGGGGGAGGGAGGGAGGAGGGAGGTGTGGAGGGAGGGGAGGGGGAGGGAGGGGGGGAGGGGAGGGGGGAAGGGGGGGAGGGGGGAGGGAGAGGGGGAGGGAGGGGGGGAGGGGGGTGAGGGGGGGAGGGAGAGGGGTAGGGGGGGAGGGGAGGGGGAAGGGGAGGGAGGGGGACCTCCCCTTTTCCCAGTACCCCTCTTTCCCCGTTGGGCCCGTCCTCGTAGGGTTTCCATTGTAACCGGGAGGAGGGGAGGGAGGGAAGGGGGAGGGAGGGAGGTGTGGAGGGTGGAGGGGGAGGGAGGGGGGAAGGGGGGGAGGGAGGGGGGGTGGAGGTGGGAAGGAGTGGGGAGGAAGGGGTTGAGGGGGGAAGGGGGGGAGGGAGGGAATAGGGGCCCCATGCTGATCTGTGTATGTTAAGTGACTCGCACAACTTTAAAAAACTGGCAGTTGCTTTTCGCAACAATGTGGCAACCATCTCACACAAGCATTGTGACGTCACAAGCTGAAGACCTTGGAAAAAAAAGGTCAGAAAAAAAATTATGTAAATTTAAAGTAGTAAACACCCAATAGCAGCCGCTTGTCCATCGCGAGCTGATCTCTCATTGGTGCACGGGTGCCATTGTGACATCACGCGCTGAAGCCCCTTCAAGAAAAGGGTTAGAAATGAAAAATTTAAACTTTAATATCTCTCTAGCTTTAAAAAGGTAGCTTCAATTTGAACGAAAGTACTTACAATAGTTGCCCATGTTAATGGTGAATACGGCGGTACAAAAATCGTAGCGCTTTGGTGTACCGTCTGGGAGGAGTAGGGTTTGGCCCCTTCAAGAAAAGTGTTAGAAATGAAAATTTAAACTTTAATATCTCTCTAGCTTTAAAAAGGTAGCTTCAATTTGAACGAAAGTACTTACAATAGTTGCCCATGTTAATGGTGAATACGGCGGTACAAAAATCGTAGCGCTTTGGTGTACCGTCTGGGAGGAGTAGGGTTTGTAAGTTATGGACAGAAATCTTCGGAATCTTCCGTATATACATACGGAATCTTCCGTATATACATACGGAATGTTGGACCGCAGAGTTTTAGTATTATACTAGACCGAGTGGGCCCGTTGGGCCCGTCCTTGTAGGGTTTCCATTGTAACCGGGATGGGAGGAAAGGGGGAGGGTTGGGGGAGGGAAGGGGGAGGGAGGAGGGGAGGGAGGGGGGGGAGGGGAGGGGGGGAGGGGGGAGGGAGAGGGGAGGGAGGGGGGTAGGGGGAGGGAGGGGGGAGAGGGGGGGATGGGAGGGGGAGGGGGGAAGGGAGGAGGGTAGGGGGGAGGGAGAGGGGAGGGAGGTGGGTAGGGGGGAGGGAGGGAGGGGGACCTACCCTTTTCCCAGAACCACTCTTTCCCCGTTGGGCCCGTCCTCGTAGGGTTTCCATTGTAACCGGGAGGAGGGGAGGCGGGAAGGGGGAGGGAGGGAGGAGGGAGGTGTGGAGGGAGGAGGGGAGGGGAGGGAGGGGGGAGGGGAGGGAGGGGGTAGGGGGGAGGGGGAGGGAGGGGGAGGGAGGGGGAGGGAGAGGGGAGGGGGGAGGGGAGGGGGAAGGGGGGAGGGAGGGGGGAGGGAGGGGGACCTCCCCTTTTCCCAGTACCCCTCTTTCCCCGTTGGGCCCGTCCCTGTAGGGTTTCCATTGTAACCGGGAGGGGGGGGAGGGAGGGTGGAAGGAGGGGGGAGGGGGAGAGGGGTGGAAGGGTGGAGGGAGGGGGGGAGGGAGTGGGGGAGGGTCGGATGGAGGGAAGGAGGGACGGGTGAGTTAGGGGCTG
>NW_027601916.1:0-62487 GCF_053455715.1 Rhinoraja longicauda | reverse complement strand
GTCATTAAAAATGATCAATATATATGACAGGCAATGGTGTTATTTTTTCTGCTTAATCTGCGTCTTTGATTGGGTGAATGTGAGGGGCTGGGGGTCCTGGAGCGGGGCCGGCGATGGGATCATCCGCCCGGGACTGACAGCTGGAAGATGCGGCGGTGAATGTGAGGAGCCGGAGCCCGGAGCGGAGAGACTGCGGCCGCCCTCTGGGATGCGCTCAGGGCGCGGGTTTATTAATGAGCCGCAGCGCTGAGGTGAGCGGATATTTCACCGCGCTCTTCACCTGCTCCCTGAACTTGGACTGGGTCACCGCGTAAATAAATGTGTTGGTGCAGCAGCTGAGATTCCTCAGCAAAGACCCGACGTAGCTAAAGATATATTGAGAATCATTCCCATCATTCCCAATCCCTGTGATCTGATAATAGACGAAGTTTACAAACAGCGTCAGCCACAGGAGGATGAAGCTGCCGGAGATGGTGAAGAGTAAAACCATAGACCTCCTCCTGCTCTCCATCTCCGGGTCACTGCGCTTCTCCCCCTTGCTCTCACCCCTTAGCCCCTGACGGACCCGACTGGCCACTAAAATGTGCCGGACTGTCAGAGCGTTGAGCAGCAGGATCACAGCGAAAGGGAGGAGCGGAGTTAAAACCGTGTCGAACCAGTCAAATGCCACCCACCCGGGGTCAGTGTAATAACTGTCCACCGTGACACAGCCCCACGGGACATTGTCGATGGTTGCCCGGGGTTCCAGTGTGAAGTAGCGGGGAACGTTTTTCAGACACAGCAGAACGCCGGCTGTTGCGAGAACCGCAGCCGCAGTTTTCCCGGTGCAATATTTAGTTTTCAGCTTCTGGCAACAAATGGCGACAAAGCGATCAAAGGTGAAAGTGACGGTGAACCAGACAGAACAGTCTGTAGCTGCAGTCCTCAGTACAAGGTTAACACTGCACACAGGGGTGATGGACAGGACACTCCAAAAAAAGTAATGGTATCGGATCCAAGTGAAAATGACCTCGGTGATCAGGGTGAGTAGATCGGCCGCTGCCATGGCCACCAGGTAGCGAGTGGTGCAGGTGGAGAGGCCGCACTTTCCCCGGGACAGGATCACAATCGCCACTAAATTCACTGCGGAAAGAGAAGGGGAGCGGACACTGGGCATCACTGAACACGGTCTCCGGGGCTGAACACCGGCTCCACTTTCAGCTGAAGATCAGGAGTGTTGGAGTCGGTGCGCGGCTGCAGGTTTAACAATGTCAGACCCGGCTCCGACTGTGCCCGACCTGCCTGCTTCAGGGGAGAGGAGATAAGGCGACGGGCGGGGTAAAGGGCGGGGAGGGAACGAGCAGCCGCCCGCTACAATAGGCGGAATGGTCCTGTCTACAGTTAACGCTGTTCACAGTCTCTGATGGGGCCGGTTTCACAGACTTAACCGTGACCGGCCGCGTTTAACCGGGGCTCTGGGAACTCGGCATCTGATGGGGACGAGGAGGGTTCCAGAGGGAAGGCAGGGACAATTTAGGATCCGGCAGCAGAGTGGCTCCGTTAATGGATTCATTCCTCAGTTCGGTAACAACACACGACGGTAGATCCGCGGCCACCGGTTCAGGAGATCGATCCAATTATTGAGCAACAGGCGGTGGCATCCGACTGTGACAGACTCCACAGTGAGACGTGTCCACAGGAGCGGGTGTTCACTCTGATCAATAACTCAGACACAGTAAACTTCACAATGTAAATCCCTTCACAGTCACACCGTCCCGGAGAGCTGCGTGTCCCGAGCACTGGGACAACTCTGGGCAAGGTCCCACTGAAGGCAAGAACAACATTCTAGTGGGTCCGGGCAGTGGGAGAAAGAGAGGGTTAGTTTAGGCTGTCTGAAAATGAGAAAAATCACAGCGTTAATTCAAGGATATTTCTCTGTGAGGATTGATACTCTTCACATATACTTGTACAACGACCATCAGTTGGGAATCTAGTAACATGATCAAAATCAGGTCAACACCGGTTAACGGACGGAGTTATAAAACTTGAATTTTTCTGCTCACTTACCAGGGACTCCAACGGCAGCAATGATCACGTACAAGATTTTCTGCACGGCGTAATATTCATTGAGCTTCTCACTGTGCATGTTCTCTGCCCGTGAGCTACCGGTAATCTCTCGGAATGAAATACTGGGGCAGAACATTCCCGGAGATTTTATACCATTTTCCGTCTCCACCGGGACAGTGAAGTTTCATCAGAGGTAAAAAAAGAGCTTTTGAAAATATTCGCAAACAGATGACATCAGCCAAGTGAAATCCCTGCTGAGACAGGTCGTGATTTATTCAGGGAATTGATTGAGAAACTCCAAAGAGTGGGAATTGTGGCGATACTGGGGTATGGAAATTGGGAGCGGCATTGTTCCAGCAAAGGGGATATTGTTTCAAACTCCACCAGGTCCAACTCTCCGCCTCATGTTGTTTGTCTGATTTCCTTCAATCCGCTTCATTCACTAAGGCAATCCCAAATTCCAGGGACCCTCTCAGGGCTTCTGATGCCCACTTTGAAGGTGGACTGGGCGACATTTGTCCACAGGTTGAGGAATTAGTGCAACAGACCACCTCGCACTAAAGTGGCCCCTCCACTCTGCTTCAACATTCAATATGATCGCGGCTTAACTGACTGCAACCTCACCCCCACACTCCCGGCGAGGCTGGTAACCATTCACTCCTTGCTTGCCTGCAGTGGGTCTGATTTTTGCGCCGGGACAATAACATTCTCTGCCTTCGTCACCTCTGAGCAGGAACGACCCAAAGACTCACCACACTCAGAGAACAGAAACATTGTGGCTTCAGAATTGTCCGAAACCCAAATAAAACAGCGAATGATGCGGCACATCTCCCTCCTCCCTTTCTCTCTCCCTCCATCCTTACTGCTGTCGCTCTCTCTGAACTATCACTCTCTCCTACCATCTCTATTCTTCCGCTCGGCTCCGCCATCTCTCTGTCAACCTCACTCTCCTAACCCACCCCCTCCTTCTCACTCCCATTGCATTTATCCCTCCGTTTATTTCTATCTATCTGACCCTTCCATCGCTCCGTTTTGCCAACCCACGCGATCTGAACTCCGCTCTCTTTTCATGTTCCCACTCTCCCTTTGTTACTTAACTCTCCCTCCATCTCTTCTTTCGTCTTCTCCGCTATCTCTTCATTTCATCACCGTACTCCCTATCTGTCTCTCGCTTTTCCCCCAACACTCCTCCTGCTCGCCCTCACCTCCCTCTCCAAGGCCTTTCTTGCGAAGTGCGGTTAAAACGGCGAGCCACCATGGAATGTCTCTCTACCCCGTTCCCTCACACTTCAATAGCCCTTCCAGGTGAGGCTTATGTTCACATGCACCTCATCTAATCCCTTCTATTGCATGCGGTGTTCCAGATATGGTCTCCTTTGCATCGGCGTGATCAAGTGGAGACTCGGCGACCGTTCGGCCCAACACTTACCGTCGTTCCGTCAAGGCCTCCCGGATCTTCCCGTTGTAACTCGCCTTCCCACACTGACCTTTCTGTCCTTTGCTTCCTCCATTGCCAGACTGAAGCTACATGCAAACTGAAAGAACGCCACTTCATATTCCGCCCTTGGTGCCTTGCAACAATAGACTATAGACAATAGGTGCAGGAGGAGGCCATTCGGCCCTTCGAGCCTGTACGCACCGCCATTCAATGTGATCATGGCTGATCATTCTCAATCACTACCCCGTTCCTGCCATCTCCCCATACCCCCTGACTCCGCTATCCTTAAGAGCTCTATCTAACTCTCTCTTGAGTGCATTCAGAGAATTAGCCTCCACTGCCTTCTGTGGCAGAGAACTCCTAATGGTATGAACTTCGAATTATCCAATGTTAGGTAACTAAGTGCAAATTCCCACTTCCCCCTCCCTCTTCCTCGTGCTTCATCCGGACTCGCACCAATATATCCCCTCCACCACATCTTCAACCGATATTACTTCCTCTTTCTTTATAATTCCATCCTGCTCAACCCTTACCTCGCACCTGACAATGAAAACGGTATTCACCCGCTTATCGTTCAACTCGCTTTGTCCTGCTGTTCCCCCGTCCCACCACAATCAGTCTGAAGAAATGTGCCGCACCGAAACTTCACCCATCCATGTCCTTAGCAGGGTTAGCCAGTTCGGCATGCCCTCTACAACTCTCACCAACATCTACAGATGCACCATAGAAAGTATTTTATCAAGATGCAGCACAGCTTGGTTTAGGAACAGCTCCATACAAGAACGCAAGAAATTGCTGCGAATTGTCCAGACCATCACACAAAGCAACCTCCCATATATTAACTCAGTTTATAAACCACGCCGCCTCGGCAAGGCCAGCAGCATAATCAAGGACGAGTCGCACCATTGCCACTCCTGCTTCTCCTCTCTCCCATTATGCAAAATGTATAGAAGTGTGAAAATGCACACCTCCAGTTTCAGGGACAGCGTCTTCCCAGCTGTTATCAGGCAACGGAATCATCCCACCACAACGAGAAAGCAGTGCTGAACTACTATCTACCTCTTTGTTGACCCTCGGACTATCCTTGATCGGATTTTGCAGGCTTTACCTCGCACTGAACGTTATCCCCTTATCATGTATCTATCTATAATCTGTAAATGGCTCGACTGTAATAATGTATTTTGTTTCCACTGACTGGGTAGCACGCAACAAAATCTTTTCACGGTACCTCGGTACACGTGACAATAAATTGCACTAAACTGACATACTCAACTAGATTTCTCCAGAGGTACAGCCTGCCTCGCATTGGATATTGATTGTGTGTGACAGTGTGTGTGTGCGAGTCCGTGCAAGAGTGTGTTAGCACGTGTATGCGAGTGTGAATGTGTGAGATTGTGCAAATGAGTGTGTGTGTGTGTGTGCGTTAGTGTATGCGGTTGCAGGAATTTCAATGATTCAATGATACTTTATTATCACTTACCCAGGTAGAGTGAAATGCTTAGTTTTGCAGACAACCTGGTAACATCATGTCGCAGACCTCACCTAGGCAGTACAAAAGTGTCCCCCCATTTTGACGCCGACAAAGTTACAAACGCTCCCTGCCGCCGCACCGCGAGTCGCCCCTTCGTTCTCGGCGGACTTCCTCGTTCTCCGACGGTCCACCTCGCTCTCTGCGGTTCCTCGCGGCTCCCTCCTCGCTCCCGAGGCGCGGCTCTCATCGCCATCCGTGGTGGGCGAGCCGGGCCGACTGAAGGGCTTGGCCCCGCTCATCGTTAACACCCCGGCCACGCTGTGCTGGCTGCTCGCTGCGAACATCCAAGGATACACTCAATCCCAAAATGTGCACGTGTGCATGCGGGTCTGCGTATGAGAGAACGGTAGAGTTTGTAAGAGTGCCGATATTTGTGTGTGTGTCTGTCTGTGCGAGTGCGTGAGTGTGAGTGTATGAGCATTAGTAAGTGTGGATGCAAGTGCGATTGAATGTATCTGTGTCTCTGAGTGGGAGAGTGCATGTGGGTTTGTGATGGACAGTGTTTGCGTCTGTGCGTGTGTGTGGCTGTTTGTGAGAATGTGAGAGTGTTTGAGTATGTAATTCTTTGATAGTGTGTGTGTGTGTGCGTGTGTGTGTGTGTGTGTGTGTGTGTGTGCGTGTGTGTGTGTGTGTGTGAGAGTATATGATGGTGTTGTCAGAGAATGTGTGAGTGTGTAAGTGTGTGAATAAGTGCGTGTCTCTTCGTGCTAGTGCGAGTGAATATCTGTTAGTGTGAGTGCATGTGTACATGTGATTGTATGTGAGAATGTGTGAGAGTATATTTGATTGTTTGTGATTGCATTTGAGAGGTTATGTGTGTCTTCCTGCGCGGGTATGTGTGTGTGCGTGTTTGACTGTGTTTGAGGCTGTGAACATGTGTGTTTGTAATGATGTAATGGCATACTGTGGGTTTTAGTGACGACGTGACACGCTGTGGGGCATTACTGATGGAGTGACATACTGTGCGGTGGAACTGATGGAGTGACACAATGTATGGTAGTAATGGTGGATTATCACACTGTGGGTTGGTACAGATGGATTGACACACTTTGGAATTGTATTGATGAAGTGACACACTGCGTAATACTACTGGTGGAGTGACACACTGTGCAGTGCACTGATGGAGTGACACAATGTGGGGGTAGTACTGATGGAGTGACACAATGTGCTGTGTTGTTGTTGTTGTTTGTCCTTCGGGTTCGAAGATGACCATGACTTCACTTTCAGTTGGAGGATTGGCGACTGTGGGTCCGGAAGTGACTGGTGAGGCCAATCCGGGCCCGGAAGGCACGCGCACACGTAGGACACAAGTGGATGGGTGCTGCAGTGGAAGTGGAGGTAGCCCGGGCCTTGCGCGCGGTGCGTTTCCTCTGGGCCTCTGCAGTGCGTCTGTTCTCTGCTGCACGGACTCCTGTGGTGAGCTTGCTACGCCAGGTTGGACGGTCCAGAGCAAGAGACTCCCAAGTGCTGAGGTTGATGTCCAAGCCTTGCAGGGACACTTTGAGGCAGTCCTTAAACCGTTTCTTCTGTCCTCCTACTGAGCGCTTGCCCTGACACAGTTCCCCATACAGTTCCCCACACAGTTCCCCATACAGAAGCTGTTTTGACATTCGACTTTCGGG
Source organism: Rhinoraja longicauda (assembly GCF_053455715.1). Lineage (NCBI taxonomy): Eukaryota > Metazoa > Chordata > Chondrichthyes > Rajiformes > Arhynchobatidae > Rhinoraja > Rhinoraja longicauda. The sequence continues at coordinate 55,850 of NW_027601916.1, read as the reverse complement.
CATTCTGACGACATGGCCTGCCCATCTGGCTTGGGCTTTCCGTAGGAGGGTGTGGACGTTGGGGATTCCGGCCCGTTCCAAGACCTCTGTGTCGGGAATTTTGTCCTGCCACCTGATGTGAAGGAGTCTACGTAGGCAGCTCAAGTGAAAGTGTTTGAGCTGTTTGGCATGTCTGCTGCAGACAGTCCAGGTCTCACTGGCAGAGAGTACCACTGCACGGTAGACCTTCAGCTTGGTGGTAAGGCTGAGTCCTCTCCGCTCCCAAACATTCCCACGGAGTCGCCCAAAGGCAGCGCTGACCTCAGCGTCAATGTTCACCACTCGCGGGAGTGTAATACCCAGGAGTGTAATACCCAGATACGTAAAGCTGTCGACTGCCTGTAGATTCTGCCCCTTCACCGTGATGTGTGGTTCCTGGTAGGGCTTTCCAGGCGCGGGCTGGTACATAACTTCAGATGTTTTGGTGCTAATGGAGAGACCAAAGTTGTCACAGGCCTGTGAGAAGCAGTCCATTTCATGCTACATCTTCTGCTCTGTGCTGGCGTTGAGGGCGCAGTCATCAGCAAACAAGTAATCTCTGATGATGGTCTCCTTCACGTTTGTAACAGCTTGCAGGCGCCTGAGGTTGAACAGCCTGCTGTCAGTCCTGTACCTGATGTGTATTGCATCCTGGCAGTCCGGAACGCATCAGTCAGCATGGCAGAGAAGACCATGCTGAAGAGCGTAGGGGCAAGAACACAACCTTGCTTCACGCCGTTTGTCACTGGAAAGGCTTCCGACTCGTCTCCATCATCTAACACTTTCACCATCGTGCCGCCATGGAACTGCCGGACAATCGTGATGAACTTGCTGGGACAGCCAAACTTCATTATCCACAAGCCATCTCTTCTGACAGTGTCGAAGGCCTTAGTCAGATCGACGAAGGTCACGAACAGGTCGCTGTGCTGCTCTTGGCCTTTTTCCTGGAGTTGGCGTGCAGCAAATATCATGTCGACAGCACGGAAACTGCACTGGATTTCTGGAAGGAGATCCTGCTCAAGGTGTTGAATGAGACAGTTGAGCAGGATGCGAGCCAAGATCTTCCCAGCTATGGACAGGAGGGAGATGCCTCGATGATTGTCGCAAGACTGGCGGTTGCCTTTCCTCTTGTAGATGTGGACTATGCTGGCATCTTTCAGCTGTTGTGGGACCTTCCCTTCATTCCACATGGACTGGAAGAGTTCAGTCAGCTTCTGCATCATGACAGGGCCTCCTACTTTGAACACTTCAGCACTACACTGTAGTACTGATGGAGTGACACCAGTTGATGCAGTTCGTGTGGATTAACACACTGTGGGTTGGTACAGATGGAGTGACACACTGCAGTAGTACTGATGAAGTGACACACTTTGCAGTAGTTCTGATGGAGTGATACACCGTGGGCCTCTACTGATGTAGTAACACACTGCGGGTAATACTGATGGAGCGACACAATGAGTAGTACTGTTGTTATGACAAACTGTGGAGTAGTACTGACGAAGTGACACACAGTGGAATAATACTGATTTAGTGACAAATTGTGAGGTAGTTCTGTTGTAATGACATACTGTACGGAAGAATTGATGGATGAAACACTGTGGGGTAGACTAATGGAGTGATACATTGTGAGGTAGTACTGAGGAACTGGCACACTGTGGCGTAGAATTGGTGGACTGACACCCTGGGTCGTACTGTTATAGTTCCACACTGAAGTAGTCCTGACGGAGTGACAAACTGTGTGGTAGTACTCATGTCATTGCGTCAGTACTACCACGCAGTTTGTCACTCCGTCACCCCACCCCTTAGGGTAAAACTGATGGAGTGACACGTTGTGGAGCAGTACTGATGGAGTGACACACTGCGCGGTTGTACTGATGGAGTAACATACTTCGTTGTAGTGCTGATTGAATGACACACTGGGGGTATTATGGACAGAATGGTGCACAGTGGGCGAGTACTGAAGTATTGACACAATGTTCGGTGGTACTGTCGGGTTGCACATTGTGACTTCCACACTGAAGTAGGACTGACGGTGGGGCAGTACAGATGGAGGGTTACACTGTTGGGTAATACTAATTGAATGAGTCCGTGTGGTTGTACATAATGGAATAACAAGCTTAAGGCAGTACTGATGGAGTGCATCACTGTGGTGTAGTACTGATGGAATAACATATTGTAGGGTAGTACTGATGGAGTGACACGCTCCAGTATTGTACTGATGGAGTGTAACATTTTGGAGTAGTACTGGTGTAATGACGTACTGTGGAGGTTTATTGATGGAATGACACACTGTGGGGTAGCACGGATGTAATAGCACATTTTGTTGGAGTGACGCAGTAATACTGATGGACTGACACGCTCTGCGGTAGTACTGTTGCGATGCAAAACTGTGGTGAAATAGTGATGGAATTACACACTATGGAGTCGCAGCGATGGGTTAGCACACTGGGGTAATGCGGAAGGAATGGCAGATTTGAGGTAGTCCTGATAGTGTAAAACACTTTGGGGAGTACTGATGGAAGAAAAAACTGCGGGGAGTACTGATGGAGTGACACGTTCTAGGGTTGCACTGGAGTGACATGATGTGGGGCAGTACCGATGTAGTGTAACAATATGGAGTTGTATTGATGCAGTGAGACACTGTGTGGTTTCACCGACGGAGTGACACACTGAGCGGTAGTATTATTGTGATGACAAACTGTGTTGTAGTACACATGCAGTGACACACTGTTTGGTCTTACTGATGGAATGACACAATTTGTGGCAGCACTTATGGAGTGACCCATTGGGATAGTCTTGATTGAATGATAAACTTCGGGCAGTGCTAATGGCGTGAGACATTGTTGGGAAATACTAATAGAGTGAAACTGTGGGGAATTACTGATGGAGTGACACAGTGAGATAGGGCTGATGGAGTGACATACTGTGGGGAATACTGATGGAGTGACACTGCGAGGAAGTACTGATGGTTGACACTGTCGGGTAGTACTGATGGAGTGACACGCTGCGTGGTAGTACTGATGGAGTAATAATGGATTGTTCTGATGTAGTGTCGCACGCTGGTGTAGTACTGATGCAATGATAACCCGTGTTATATTCCTGATGGTGCGATGCTCAATGGGGAAGCACTGATGGAGTGGCACAGTGTAGGGTAGTACAGATAGAGTAACAAACTATATTTTATTACTGATGCAGTGGCACACTGTGGGCAGTGCTGGTGGAGTGACACACTTTGTGGTAGTACTGATGGAATGCCACACTATGTGGCAGTACTGACGCAATAGCATACTGTGGGAGAGTACTGATTGTGTGACACCCTGCGGTGTAGTACTTTTGGATAGACATATACGAGAGTAATACTGGTGGATTGAAACACTGTGGCGTAGTACTGATGGAAGGACTCGTTGTGTAGTACTGATGGAGTGACACACCGTTGGATAGTACTGATAGAGTGACACCCTGTGTGGTAGTACTAATGGAATAATACACAAGATGGTATTGATGTTGAAAAACACTGTGGGTGTGTATTGATGGAAAGGTATATAGTGCGGTAGTACCAATGAAGTGACACGCTCTGGGGTTGTACTGATGGAGTGACATAGTGTGTTCTAGTAATAATCGTCTAACACACTGTAGGCTTGTATTGATGGAGTGATGACCAGTGGGGTAGTATTGATGGAGTGACACAATGTGGGCAGTACAGATGGAGCAATCCCCTTTGGGGTTGTACTAGTGAAGTGACAAACTGTGGGCAGGTACTGATGGAGTAAAACATTTTGGTGTATTACTGATAGAGTGACACAGTGTGCGGTAGTACTGATGGAGGAACAAGCGATATGGTAGTACTGATGTCGTGGCACACTGTCGGATATTATTAATGGTGTGAAACTAAATGGGGCAGTACTGATGTAATGATACATTATAGTGTAGTTCTGATGGAGTGACACATTGATGGGGAGAACTGATCGAATGACGTACTGAGAGATAGTACTGATGGAATGACTATCCATTTGCTAGTACTGAAGCAATGGCATTCTATGGGATAGTACCGAATGAATGACACGTTGTGATGCAGTAATGATGGAGTAATCGACGATGTGGTAGTACTGATGGAGTGACACGCTGTGGGATAAACCTTATGGATTAGCATCCTGAGGGGTAGTAGTGAAGAACTGGTATATTTTGTGGTAGTACTGATATAGTGACACATTCGATGGTATTGTTGAAGGGGTGAAAAACTGTGGGTAGAACTGATGAAATTACATACTTAAGGTAGTACTGACAGAGTGAAACACCGTCGGGAAGAAATGATGGAATGACATACTGTGGGGTTGTACTGATGAGAGTGATACGCTCTTGGGTACTACTAATGGAGTAACATGTGGTACTGATGGAGTGACAGACGTAGTAGTAGACAGAAGTAGTATTGATGGAGTAACCTAACGTAGGGTAGTGTTGAAGTAATGGCACATTCTGGGGTAGTTCTAATGGGGTGACACACAGTGCGGTAGTACTGTTGTGACATAATGTGGGATGGAATTGATGGAGTGACACTGTGCGGTAGCACTGATGAAGTGACGCACTGTAGGGTAGTACTGGTGTAATGGTATACTGTTGGATAGTACTGATGGATTGACGCACTGTGGGGTAGTACTGGTGTAACGGTATACAGTGCGAGAGTACTGATGGAGTAACGCACTGTAGGGTAGTACTGGTATAACGGTATACAGTGGGATAGTACTGCTGGAGTGACGCACTGTAGGGTAGTACTGGTGTAATGGTATACTGTTGGATAGTACTGATGGAGTGACGCACTGTAGGGTAGTACTGTTGTAACGGTATACTGTGGGATTGTACTGATGGAGTGATATCGGCGAGACCAAGCGCAAGCTCGACGATCGTTTCGCTGAACAGCTCCACACAGTCGTACCTGATCTCCCGGTTGCTCACCACTTTAACTCACCCCCGCTCCCCCATTCCCAATCTGAAATTTCTGTCCTGGGCATCCTCCATTGTCAGAGTGAGGCCCAGCGCAAATTGGAGGAACAGCACCTCATACTTCGCTTGGGCAGCTAACATACCAGCGATATGAACATTGACTTATCTAACTTCAATTAGCCCTTGCTTCCCCTCTCTCTCTCCATCCCTCCTCCTTCCCAGTTTTCCCACCAGTCTCACTGTCTCCAACAAAATTATATCTCTTTCCCGCCGACCTCTCCGACATCAGTCTAAAGAAGGGTCTCGACCCGAAACGTCACCCATTTTGTTGTCTCCAGAGGTGCTGCCTGTCTCGTTGAGCTACACCAGCATTTTGTGTCGACCTTCGATTTAAACCAGCATCTGCATTTCTTTCCTACACGAAGTACAAGGCACGTCAGGACTTTCAGCTAATAATAGCTGTGCCGAACATGATACGACCAACCTTACCTGCCTATTCATAATGCATATCTCTTCATTGCCTGAAAATCTGAACTTGTCTTAAATGTAACTATTGTATCTGCGTCCAACACCAATGGGGTGGTTGGTAAGATTTAGGGCCCATTATACAGTGTGACAGAGTACTTGTAAGTTCACGATGAAATAGGCAGAAGTTTGCACGGCTTTGTGAAGGGGAGGTCGTGCTTGATAAATTTGCTGGAATTAATTGAAGAAGTAAATAGCAAGACGGCCAAAGGAGAGTCAGTAGATGTTGTTTACTTTGATTTTCAGAAAGCATTTGAGAAGTTGTCACACGTTGGCTGCTTAGGAAGATGAGATCCCACGGTATAAAAAGGGCAGATAACAGCATGGATAGCAGGCTGGCTGGATGGCAGAAGAGAAAGAGTAGCAATAAAGGGGGCTTTTTTCTAGTTGGCTAGCAGTGAATCCACAAGAGTCAGTGCTGGGTCCGCGACACTTCATGTTTTTATATTAATGATTTGGACGAGGGGATTGAAGGTTTTGTGGCAAAGTTTGCGGATGATACGAAAATAGGTGGAAGGGCAGGTAGTGTAGAGAAAGCAGGGAACTGCAGAGGACTTGGACATGTTGGGGGAGTTTGCAGAGAAATGTCAGATGCTAGGAGGAATAATGGCATTGACTACTTTCTAAATGGGGATGCAAAGGGACTTGGGAGAGATAGTTCAAGATTCCCAAAAATGTATCTGCAAGTTGAATCGGTAGTAAAGAAAGCAAAATCAATGCTAATATTATTTCAAGAGGGCTTGTATACAAAAACAAGGATTATAATGTTGATGCACTGGGAAGGGCGCATTTGGAATATTGTGAGCAATTCTGGGCATCATGTCGGAGGAAGGGTGTGCTGGCTCTGGAGAGGATCCAGACGAGGTTTACAAGAATGATCCCTGGAATGAATAGGTTAACCTATGATGAGCGTTTGTCGACACGGGGCTTGCACTCGCTGGAATGTAGAAGAATGAGGGTGGACCTCATTGAAACATACAGAGATGTGAAGGGCTTGGATCGAGTGGATGTGGAGAGCATGTTTCCACTAGTGGGAGATTGTAGGACTTGAGGTCAATCCCTCAGAATTAAAAGACTTGCTGTTATGAACAAGTTGAGGAGACATTTATTAAATCAGAGGGTGGTGAATCTGTGGAATTCTTTGCCACAGAAGGTTGTGTAGGCCACGTCAGTGGATATTTTAAGGCGTAGGTAGATAGATTCTTCATACACTTCATACTTCATACACTTCACCTCCAATTTCCATCCTGGCCTTAAATATACCTGGACTATCTCTGACATCTCCCTCCCGTTTCTGGACCTCACCATCTCCATCACAGGAGAAAAACTAGTGACGGACATTTACTACAAGCCCACCGACTCGCACAGCTATCTGGACTACACTTCTTCCCACCCGGTCCCCTGCAAAAAGTCTATTCCCTACTCCCAATTTCTCCGTCTACGCCGCATCTGCGCCCGGGATGAGGTGTTTCAGACTAGGGCTTCCGAGATGTCCTCGTTCTTCAGAAAACGGGGCTTCCCCTCCTCCATTATAGATGAGGCTCTCACTAGGGTCTCTTCTACATCCCGCAGCTCCGCTCTTGCTCCCCTCCCCCCCTCGCAACAAGGACAGGATCCCCCTCGTTCTCACCTTCCACCCCACCAGCCAGCGGATCCAACATATCATCCACCAACATTTCCGTCACCTACAACAGGACCCCACCACTGGCCATATCTTCCCACCCCCTCCCCTCTCTGCGTTCCGCAGAGACCGTTCCCTCCGCAACTCCCTGGTCCACCCGTCCCTTCCTACCCAAACCACCCTAACCCCGGGCACTTTCCCTTGCAACCGCACGAGATGCAACACCTGTCCCTTTACCTCCCCCCTCAACTCCATCAAAGGAACCAAACAGTCTTTCCAGGTGAGACAGAGGTTCACCTGCACCTCCTCCAACCTCATCTATTGCATCCGCTGCTCTAGATGTCAACTTATTTATATCGGCGAAACCAAGCGCAAGCTCGGCGATCGCTTCGCTGAACACCTGCGCTCGGTCCGCATTAACGCAACTGATCTCCCGGTGGCCCAGTACTTTAACTCCCCCTCGAGGGTAAACTAGCCAATAATATAAAGGAGGATAGCAAAAGTTTTTTTTAGGTACGTGAAGAGAAAAAAATAGTCAAGGCAAATGTGGGTCCCTTGAAGACAGAAACAGGGGAATTTATTATGGGGAACAAAGAAATGGCAGACTAGTTAAACCGTTACTTTGGATCTGTCTTCACTGAGGAAGATACACACAATCTCCCAAATGTTCTAGGGGCCGGAGAACCTAGGGTGATGGAGGAACTGAAGGAAATCCACATTAGGCAGGAAATGGTTTTGGGTAGACTGATGGGACTGAAGGCTGATAAATCCCCAGGGCCTGATGGTCTGCATCCCAGGGTACTTAAGGAGGTGGCTCTAGAAATAGTGGAAGCATTGGAGATCATTTTTCAATGTTCTATAGATTCAGGATCAGTTCCTGTGGATTGGAGGATAGCAAATGTTATCCCACTTTTTAAGAAAGGAGGGAGAGAGAAAACGGGTAATTATAGACCAGTTAGTCTGACATCAGTGGTGGGGAAGATGCTGGAGTCAATTATAAAAGACGAAATTGCTGAGCATTTGGATAGCAGTAACGGGATCATTCCGAGTCAGAATGGATTTACGAAGGGGAAATCATGCTTGACAAATCTACTGGAATTTTTTGAGGATGTAACTAGGAAAATTGACAGGGGAGAGTCAGTGGATGTGGTGTACCTCGACTTTCAGAAAGCATTCGACAAGGTCCCACATAGGAGATTAGTGGGCAAAATTAGGGCACATGGTATTGGGGGTAGGGTACTGACATGGATAGAAAATTGGTTGACAGACAGAAAGCAAAGAGTGGGGATAAATGGGTCTCTTTCGGAATGGGAGGCAGTGACCAGTGGGGTACCGCAAGGTTCGGTGCTGGGACCCCAGCTATTTACGATATACATTAATGACTTAGACGAAGGGATTAAAAGTACCATTAGCAAATTTGCAGATGATACTAAGCTGGGGGGTAGTGTGAATTGTGAGGAAGATGCAATAAGGCTGCAGGGTGACTTGGACAGGTTGTGTGAGTGGGCGGATACATGGCAGATGCAGTTTAATGTAGATAAGTGTGAGGTTACTCACTTTGGAAGTAAGAATAGAAAGGCAGATTATTATCTGAATGGTGTCAAGTTAGGAGGAGGGTGAGTTCAACGAGATCTGGGTGTCCTAGTGCATCAGTCAATGAAAGGAAGCATGCAGGTACAGCAGGCAGTGAAGAAAGCCAATGGAATGTTGGCCTTCGTAACAAGAGGAGTTGAGTATAGGAGCAAAGAGGTCCTTCTACAGTTGTACCGGGCCCTGGTGAGACCGCACCTGGAGTACTGTGTGCAGTTTTGGTCTCCGAATTTGAGGAAGGATATTCTTGCTGTGGAGGGCGTGCAGCGTAGGTTCACTAGGTTAATTCCCGGAATGGTGGGACTGTCGTATGTTGAAAGGCTGGATCGATTGGGCTTGTATACACTGGAATTTAGAAGGATGAGGGGGGATCTTATTGAAACATATAAGATAATTAGGGGATTGGACACATTAGAAGCAGGAAACATGTTCCCAATGTTGGGGGGTCCAGAACAAGGGGCCACAGTTTAAGAATAAGGGGTAGGCCATTTAGAACGGAGATGAGGAAGAACTTTTTCAGTCAGAGAGTGGTGAAGGTGTGGAATTCTCTGCCCCAGAAGGCAGTGGAGGCCAGTTCGTTGGATGCTTTCAAGAGAGAGTTGGATAGAGCTCTTAAGGATAGCGGAGTGAGGGGGTATGCGGAGAAGGCAGGAACTGGGTACTGATTGAGAGTGATCAGCCATGATCACATTGAATGGCGGTGCTGGCTCGAAGGGCTGAATGGCCTACTCCTGCACCTATTGTCTATTGTCTATTGTCTATTGTCCCATTCCCAATCTGACCTCTCTGTCATGGGCCTCCTCCAGTGCCATAGTGAGGCCCACCGGAAATTGGAGGAGCAGCACCTCATATTTCGCCTGGGCAGTTTGCGGCCCGGTGGTATGAACGTCGACTTCTCCCACTTCAGATAGCTCCTCTGTCCCTCCCTTCCCCTCCTCCTTCCCAGTTCTCCCTCTATCTTCCTGTCTCCACCTATATCCTTCCTTTGTCCCACCCCCGACATCAGTCTGAAGAAGGGTCTAGACCCGAAACGTCACCCATTCCTTCTCTCCCGAGATGCTGCCTGACCTGCTGGGTTACTCCAGCATTTTGTGAATAGGTAGATAGATTCTTGATTAGTCCAGGTTTCAGAAGTTATGGGCAGAAGGCAGGAGGATGTGGTTAGGAGGGAAAGAGATCAGCCATGATTGAATGGCGGAGATTTGATTGGCCGAATGGCCTAATTCTATTCCTATTCCTTTTGACCTAATGGCCACCTGCGTCATTTCGTTCCAGGCACTTACTGCCCTTTGTGTAAACAGCTTTTCGTGAACACCTCGCTTAAAATTAATCCCTTTCGCCTTAAAGGGGTGGCCTCTGATATTTGATATTTCTATCTTGGGATGAATGTTCTAACTGTTTATCCTATCTGTGCCTCGCATAATTTGATATCGATCTATCAGGTTACTGCTCGATTTCCGGTGTTCCAAATAAATCAGTCCAACGTCTACTTTTCATATGCTCCAGGAGATGTTCTTGTAAGGGTCTTGAGCACCTTTTCCAAAACGCCTTTCCTGTACGAGAGCGGTCATAACTGCACACAAAACTGCAAAACCGGCCGAAGAATAGTTCTCTAAATCTGAATATTGACTTCCTGAGTCATATTCAATGCCTCGATCAAATATGGCAATCATTCTACATGGCTTATTTAGAACTCTCAACGTGCTGCCACGATCTGTGAGTTACGCACTGGAACCTTAAGATCCATCTTCAGCAACGCTGATGCTCCGATGTACTGTTATTGTGCAAACATTGAGGGCAGCTGTGTCTAAATGTTGCACTGTGCTGCTGATGTTCATCCACGGGAGGGCGCTGTGACAGTATATTGCTACTGCACTTCCACTGAGTTGCGCTGTGTGTGGATGCTGCAGTGTACTGCTGATGTTCATCCACGGGAGGGTGCTGTTACAGCATATTGCTACTGTACATACACTGAGGTGCGCTGTGTGGATGATGCGGTGCACTGTTAAACATAACACTCAGTGCATAAGTCATGCTGCCTAATTAGGGTATTTGGCACATCGAGTCTACTCCGACATTCAATCATGGCTGACCTATCTTTCCTGCCTTCTCCCCATAACCGTCGAAACTCTTACGAATGACCAACCTGTCTATCTTCGCTTTAAAAATATCCAATGACGGTTTCCAAGCGTCTGTGGCAGAATTTCAAAGATTTACCACCTTCTGACGAAATAAATTCCTCAACATCTCATTTTAAAAAGAACGTCCTTTTATTCTGAGGTTAGTCAGAAAATTAATGAATGGATGAATGAATGAACGAATGAACGAATGAATGAATGGATGAATGAATGGATGAATGAATGAAATGAATGAAATGAATGAAATGAATGAAATGAATGAAATGAATGAAATGAATGAAATGAATGAAATGAATGAATGAATGAATAAATGAATGAATGAATGAATGAATGAATGAATGAATGAATGAATGAATGAATGAGTGAGTGAATGAATGAGTGATTGAATGAATGAGTGAATGAATGAATGAATGAATGAATGAATTAATGAATGAATGAATGAATGAATGAATGAACGAATGAATGAATGAGTGAATGAATGAATGAATGAATGAATGAATGGATGAATGAATGAATGAATGAATGAATGAATGAATGAATGAATGAATGAATGAATGAATGAATGAATGAATGAATGGATGAATGAATAAGTTTATTGGCCAAGTATGTACACATACAAGGAATGTGCCGGTCGCAAGTAACAGAGAGGGTGGTGAATCTGTGGAATTCTGCCACAGACGGATGTGGAGGCCGTCATTAGATAATTTAAAAGCAGGGATAGACGGGCTCATGATTAGTAACAGTGTCAAAGTTTGGGTTGGGTTTGATTGGGAAAGACAGGGCAGCCATAATGGAATGGCAGAGCAGACTCGGTGAGCCGAGTGACTTACTCAGATGGCATATGATCGTAGGAACTCATTACTGACTCCGGGATTGGAATGAGTCTATAGACATAGAAAACATAGCAAATAGGTGCAGGAGGAGGCCCTTTGGCCGTCGAGCCAGCACTGCCACTAATTGTGATCATGGCTGATCACCCACAATCAGTAATAATCTGTGCCTACCTTCTCCCCAAATCCCTTGATTCCGCTAGCCCCCAGAGCTCTATCTAACACTGGTCGCTATTCAAGGATTCGACAATGGACCTGAACGACGACGTCACAACTTTTTGCAAATTTCATGAGAAAATGTGCGCAGAAGTGCGATTCCCGACGCAGGCTAGCTATCTCGTTATCCAACTAACTTGCTATCAGCCTCGCTAACTCTTTAGCTATCTAGCTATGTGGCAATCTACCCATCCAGATCTATCAATATAGTTTATATCTACCTGACTAACTATCTAGCTAAGGTACACAAAATGCAGGAGCAACTCAGCGAGTCAGGTAGCATCTCAGTAGAAAATGAATGGGTGACGTTTCGGTTCGAGATCCTTCTTCAGGCTGATGTCAGCGGATGGGGCCGGACAAAGATAGGATAAAGATAGAGGCAGGAAGACTGGTGGGAGACCTGGGAAGGGGGAGGGGATCGAGAGGGAAAGCAGGGACTATCTGAAGTTAGAGAAGTCAATGTTGATACCCAAGCGAAATATGAGGTGCTGTTCCTCCAATTTGCGCTGGGCCTCACTCTGACAATGGAGGAGGCCCAGAACAGAAAGGGCGGATTGGGAATGGGAGGGGGAGTTGAAGTGCTGAGTTACCGCGAAATCAGGTTGGTTGAGACGGACTGAGCGGACGTGTTCAGCGAAACTATCGCCGAGCCTGCGTTTGGTCTCGCAGATGTAGAGAAGTTGACACCAGGAACAGCGAATACAGTTGATGAGGTTGGAGGATGTGCAGGTGAACCGCTGCCGCACCTGGAAAGACTGTTTGGGTCCTTGGATGGAGTCTAGGGGGAGGCAAAGGGACACAGCCCTCGAAGAACACCTGTTCCTTTACCTCCCCCTCGAAGAACACCTGTCCCTTTACCTCCCCCTCGACCAACACCTGTCCCTTTACCTCTCCCCAGCTAGCCTTCTCACCGTCTCGCCAAATAGCCATCTACCGTTCTAGCGATCTAGCTATCTAGCCATCTAGCCATCTAGGCTAGTTATCTATACATATAGCTATTTAGTTAACGATCTAACTACCCAGCTGTCTCATTTGCTAGGTACCCAGCAATTCAGCTAGATCTAACGAGATCTCCCTCTCTTACGAGGCCCACTGAGGATGAGGGAGAGAAAGCGCACCCCTCAAAGAGCTGCCTATCTAGCGAGATAGCTATCTTACTATCTATATATCCAACTATCCAGCTTTCTAGCTATCTAGCAATGCATGTCGATAGCTACCTAGTTATCTTGCTATCTCGCTATCGAGAGAGCTCACACGCTGACCAACTGAGTTCCTCCATGATTCAAGATTCCAGGTTTAGTATCTTTATTCCCTTTTGATACGAAACTTTTTTTCTGGGTCGGTGGAAGATATTTGTTTTATCCTCTTCCATCACCTGCTGATCACTGTCCTTTGCCACAGTCTAAATTACAGCGCGGAAACAGGCCCTTCGGTCCATTGAGTCCGCTCTAACCAGCGATCCCCGCATATTAACTCAACCCTACATGCACTTGGCTCATACCAAGCCAATTAACCAACAAACCTGTAGGTCTTTGGAGTGTGGAAGGAAACCAACAATCTCGAGGAAAACTCACGGGGGAACGTACGAACCGCGAACAGACACACCGTAGTCGGAATCGAACCCGGGTCTTCAGCTGCAAGCGTTGTCAGGCAGTAACTCTACCTGTGCGCCCATAGTTAGTATGTTTGCAACTGACACCAAACCAATGTTTACAGATGGCGGCGAATACGTTGAAAGGCGCACGATATCAAAACCGGGCCAGATGGTTCGTTCAGACCGACCGCTCACCGAGAATTGATCTTCGTGAAAGATGCCATCTGGCTTGATTGATGAAAATGTTGCCAGCACTCGAGAGCCTGGGCTATAGGGCTTGGTTGGACAGGTTTGGACTTTATGCCTAGGAGCACAGGGGCCTGAGAGGTGACCTCTACAGGCGAAAAGGGTAAGAGAGGAATGAATGGAGTGAATGCACAGTCTATTTAACAGAGTAGGAAAATCAAGCACAATAGGGCATGGGTTTAAGGTGAGAGGTGTTAAAGTTTAATATAAACGTGAGGGGCAACTATTTCATTCAGAGGATTGAAGAAATGTGAAACGACCTGCCCAGAAACATGCTGAGGCACAAACAATGTGAAGGACATTTGGACGGGTACACGGTTTGGAAAGGTTTTCGGGGATATGGGCAAACCGAATTAGATCAGATGGTCCATTTTAATCAACACGTGGATGTTGGGCGGCACGGCCTGTTTGCGCGCTATATGCCTCCATGCTTTATGATCTCTGCCATCGGGATATATTAGACAGAACCATCGGGTGGTGGGTGAATACGCATTGATGAAACAGTGTTTCCCTGTTCAAAGCGGGTTATCCAACAGTAGAGATGCATTGTTCGGCTCGTAAACCGTGGTGGTCATCAGAGCCAATGCAGTCGCAAGGCATCCGCTTGCTTGAATTGAGCGCCCAGCCTGATTTGGAATCCTCTTATCCCTGTTTGACTTGCGGAGATCACACTTGTCCTTCGTGTTCCGTTCAGGGTCATCTTGCTTCAAAGCCTCAGATCAGGACATTAACCAAGTGTGAATCTCCCTTTTCATCCAAAGCATTCTGATTAGGACGAGACCTAAATGTCTCTATTGATAAACAGCCGTCACGTGCATTTCTTGATGAAACCGAACACATCCTTCGACAGACCGCGGACCGCTGGTCTCAGGGCGTCCGGACGCGCGATATCATTCCGTGAGAAATCCTCGCATATTTTCCGAATTTATGTTTCCTGAGTTTTTGCACCAGACTGTCATTATTCCGGCTCCCGCTCCGGGGGAAACACTGTGCTGTTTGTGCGTCTCCTTTCATCAATCGGCAACGGTGCCCCGCCAGTTGAATCCCGAGCAGGTGGCCGGGGTTCGATTCCGATCACCGCAATATTCCCAATGCACGGGAAATCTGCCTTCAGAGAGCACAGATACTTAATTCAGATAGCAATTCATGCATAGACTCATAGAGTCATAGAATGATACAGAGTGGAAACAGGCCATTCGGCCCAACTTGCCCACACCGGCCAACATGTTCCAGCTACACGACTCCCACCTGGCCGCGTTTGGCCCATATGCCTCCAAATCTGTCCGATCCATGTACTTGTCTAACTGCTTCTTACATGTTTGGACAGTTCCTGCCTCAACGACCTCCTCTGGCAGCTTGTTCCATACATCCACCATCCTTTGCGTGAAAAAGTTACCCATCAGTTTCATACTAATCTTTTCCACATTCACCTTGAACCTATAAATGATGCAGGAAGGGGTTCTGGAGTAAAATGGATCCCATAAGCAATTATTATTCACTGTGAGGTCGTCTGTGCATCGGGATGGAATTTCCATTCCTGATCCGTTGCCTTGTAAACGGAAGTGCATCTTCCTGATGCCTTTATTGCAGATTCCTACCCCAGACGAGGACAGATCCCAACATGCCCAGATAACATTTAACACCAAGTGACGCCACTCTGTTCACCACCTGCTCTCTGTCTATTCCATTCAGTGGAACCTCTCTTCTCACTCCCCATCTGTTCCATCATGAGCTTTATCCAGTCCTCCCGTACAGGCAGACGGAACATCTTCACTCTGATCCCCAGCCATGCACTACGCTACACAGGAACATTCACATGTTGTTACTGATCGGCCCAATCATTTACTTTCCAACTTTCTAATCATTAATGCCTTGTGCTCCGTCTCATGGCCTCGAATCTTCAACTTACGTCAGCTGCTTCTACGGATGCTGCATGACCCGCTGAGTTATGTCTCTTTATTCAAGATTACTGCATTTGTATTCTCCTTTGACATGAAAGATTTGTATTGTTTGATGATGGAGATTTGTTTCGTCGTCCATTAACTGCTCATTATTGAGGTTTGCCGCAGTCTTTGTATGCAGCCCGGACTTCGATTGAGTTGATTTCCTGATAATTCGCTTTCATATTAACTCAATGTTCCGCAACGATTATGCAATCGGACCGATTACTGTGCATTCGCTCTGTAAAACTGCAAATAGCTTAATAAGAGTTCCACTTCATCGACTGAGGGCAGACCTAATGGAGACCCCTGGTCTCCTTAGACCACTGCTGTGTTGCTCTTTTCGTTGGTGCTTCGTTCTTAAATCTTTCTGAAAGCCAGCAGGAGCACCACCAATAAATGATCGGATGACAAATAGAGCGACAAATGGAACGGCAGGCATACTTACTGGTCATGTAGTCAATAGTCAATAGTCAATAGTCGTTTATTTGTTACATACACATAAATGTGTAGTAAAATGAAACATTACCCGCAGTTAAACAATAAGACCAATAAGATTAATCAATAAAAATGCAATAACACATACAATCACAACTAACACCAAACAAAAAGAAACATCCATCACAGTGAGTCTCCTCCAGTCCCTCCTCACTGTGATGGAAGGCCAAAAATGTATTTTTCTCTTCCCTGCCGTCTTGTCCCACGGTCAGGCTGTTGGAGTTGCCACGTCGGGGCGGTCGGGGCTCCCGATATTGAAGCCCCCGCTGGGCGGTGAAAGGTCAACGGCCTATTTCAGGCCGCGCCGGACGGTGAAAGGTCCGTGGCGGGCCGACCCAAGCCCCGCGATTCGGGGCGGGCGAACACGCTGCCTCTGCCGCTGCCGGAGCTCCCGATGTCGGCCCCATCCAGGGGTCTGCGGGCTTCCAATGTCCACGCGGCCCGCGCCGGAGCCTCCGGAGACGAATCGCAGCCGCGCCCGTAGCATCCGCAGGCAGCCAGCGCCGCAGGTGGTGAGTCCGCGCCGCGGGCTCTGCGAACCAGAGCCCCAGGTGGTCCCAGGTGCATGGCCGGTGGTAGGCCGCAACGGGAACGGAGACACGACACAGAACAAAGGTCCCGTCTCCGTTCTGGAGAGAGAATTTTACAGTTCCCGTTCCCACCCCCCCCCCCCCCCCCCCAAAAACCCCCAAACATAACATACAAACACTACACCATATTAAAACCACAATTCATACAAAAACAACAAAAAACACAAAAGACAGACGGACTGCAGGCAAGCCGCAGCTGCGACGGCCAGAGTGCTTAAGCCCTGCCGAGGGGGGTGGGCTGGGGGAGAGAGAGAGATGTTGATTTTAGTTACCTGTGCATTCCTGAGGTGAGATTGGTTGAGTTCATCGCAAATGATGAACAGTACCATAGGGTTTGGTTCTTTTTTTAAAAAAATTTAAAATATTTTTTATTTTTGAAAAGCATATGTACAAATAGAAATAAAAAACCACATTTGTTACAAAGTTCTTAAATAGCTTCAATTTTTAAATTTTTGAAGAGAGAAAGTAAAAATGAAAAAAAAACCTATAAACTTGGGGAGAGAGAATAAGAGGGTTAAAAAAAGGATCTAACAATAAAAATTAAAGGGAGTAGATCCGGGAGACAATAACCACAGTTGTACATCCAACCCCTAACTCAAGTTTCAACTTTTAATTTAATTTTTTTATTTTAGTCCTGTGCCAAACCCATTTACTTTTCTAAAAATTCAATAAATGGAGAACATATTTTTAAAAACAACTCAGGTTTGTCGATTAAGGCAAACCTTATTTTTTCCAAATGCAGGGTCTCTGTCATTTCCGTAGTCCACATTTTAATTGTGGGGGTTATTGGTTTTTTCCAAGATTTAAGTATTAATTTTTTCGCAGTTATTAGACTGTAATCAAGAAAATGTACCTGACTTGCTGTAAAATTTGTAGTATGTTCTGATAATCCTAATATAATTAATTTTGGATCCATATCTAATTTTTTATTAATAACTTTAGAAACTATTTTAAAAATCTCCAACCAGAAGTTTTGCATTTTTATACAAGTTACGAAAATATGAGTTAAATTAGCTTCTTGAAATTGACATTTATCACAAATAGGAGAGATACTAGGAAAAATCCTATTTAATTTCGTCTTCGAATAATGTAATCTATGTATTATTTTAAATTGTATTAAGGAATGTCTAGTATTCAATGAACATTGATGTATATGTTGTAAACTTTCATCCCATATATCATGCATTATAAATTGATTCAATTCGTCCTCCCATGCTCGTCTATAAGATTCTGATGACGGAATGTCAGTGTCAAGGAGAGTATTGTAAATAAAGGATATTAATTTATTTGAATTATAATGTCGATTCAGGCATACATCAAGTGTTTCTGGACCTCTAAACTTATATTCTTGCATGTGTGATTTTACATAATCTCTAAGTTGTAAATATCTAAAATAATTATTAACATGTAATCCGTACTTCTGCTGTAAATCCTGAAAAGAAAGAAAAGTTCCCTTATGATAAAGATCTCCCACCCTTTTAATTCCATAACTTTTCCATTGAGCAAATCCTCTATCTAAGACAGACGGTTTAAAAGAAGGATTATTCGCAATAGGAAGGAAAACAGATAATTTACTCAATTTTAACGTAAGCTTTAATTGTTTCCAGGTACGGATAACACTGTGTATAATGGGATTACCTCCATATGTTTTTTTATTTAAATTTATTGGAGCTAAGAGGATCGCACCAATATCGAATGGTAAACAATCCTCTTTCTCCATCTTTAACCAATCCGGTTGTTGATCAGAATCATCCAACCAGCAGGTTATATTTTTAATATTAACCGCCCAATAATAAAATAAAAAGTTAGGTAAAGCAATTCCTCCATTAATTTTAGACTTACATAGATGTCTTTTATTTATTCTATGAGTCTTGTAGTCCCAAATAAAATTAGTAACAATTGAATCAATTTTAAAAAAAAACTTTTTTGGAAGATAGATCGGAATTGCTTGAAATAAGTATAGTAGCTGTGGAAGAAAGATCATCTTTATAGCATTACTACGACCAACTAATGATATAGGGAGTGTTTTCCAAAATTGGATATTTCTGTGTAATTTAGTGAGTAAAGGAGGAAAATTTAATTTAAATAAAGAAGTATATTTCCTAGTCACGTAAATTCCAAGATATTTAAACTTTTCATAGGCAATTTTAAAAGGAAATTGTTGAAGTATGGCCGGATTATGCTCCATTATTGGCATAATTTCACTTTTGTACCAGTTAATTCTATACCCTGAAAATGAACCAAATTGAGTTATGAGATTTAATAAATTCGGAATGCTAATTTCTGGCTTTGTAATATATATTAATACATCATCCGCATATAAATAAATTTTATTGGTTGTATGTTTAGTGTTATAGCCATGAATATCTGAATTTGATCTAATACTCTCAGCAAGTGGTTCTATAATAAGGGCAAATAGAAGCG
The DNA here is from genome assembly GCF_053455715.1 of Rhinoraja longicauda. Lineage (NCBI taxonomy): Eukaryota > Metazoa > Chordata > Chondrichthyes > Rajiformes > Arhynchobatidae > Rhinoraja > Rhinoraja longicauda. The sequence goes on along the minus strand of NW_027601916.1, from coordinate 36,682 downwards.
GTGATAGTGGACATCCTTGTCTACAACCCCTAAATAAATGAAATTTAGATGACAGCATTTGATTAGTTAATATTCTAGCTGTTGGGGATGTATATAAAAGTTTCACCCATGAACAAAAATTTTCACCTAGTTGAAATTTTTCCATCACTGAGAAAAGATAGGGCCATTCTACTTGATCAAATGCTTTTTCAGCATCTAGCGAGATGATTGCTAAATCTTCATTTAATGTTCTATTTGAATAAATTATATTGAACAAGCGTCTCAGTTGAAAAATGAATATCGTTTGGCTATAAAGCCTGATTGATCGGGGTGTATCAATTTATCTATAACTAGACTTAATCTCTGAGCTAAGATTTTCGCTAATATCTTCTGATCAGTATTTAAAAGAGCTATCGCCCTATACGAACCAGGGTCTTCAGAATCCTTATCTTTTTTAGGAATGAGGATTATTGTTGATTCAGTCAGAGTTTGTGGTAATCTCTGTTGTTTAAAGGCGTGACTATATACAGTTTGCAAACGTGGAGAGATCAAATCACTAAAATTTTTATAAAATTCATTATTTAAGCGATCAGGGCCAGTAGTCTTCCCATTTTTCATGGATTTAATGGTCTCTTCAACGTCTTTCATAGATATTTCTGCGCCCAGTAAATTTCTATCACTCACATTCAAACCAGGAAGGTTACATTCCTGCAAAAAGTTTTGCATCTGCGCAGAACTATCTGTTATTTTTGATGAATATAATGACTGATAAAATTGCAAAAATCTCTGATTAATATCCTTAGGTAATTTAAGCAAATCTCCATTTTCTGATCTAATTTTATGAATTGTAGAATCATCTTCTAATTTACGGAGTTGACGTGCAAGCAATTTCTGTGGTTTATCTCCAAATTCAAAATGTTTTTGTTTAGTATATTGAAAAAGCCTTAAAATATGAGCTGAGAGAATATAATTTAACTTATATTTGAGAGCTGCAATTTTATTATGTATTTCAATAGAGGGAGCGATGGCATTTGTTATGTCTAACTGTTTTATCTGACTTTCTAGGTCATGTTGTTCAGCTCGCTTCTTCTTATTTGGCGGCACTGCCCTAGCAGCTGCCGCTCACCTGCGGTCCATTTGTCTTTGTGTTTTTGTTGTTTTTTTTGGTCTTAATTGTAGTTGTGATGTGGTGTTTTTGTGTTTGTGTACTATGTGTGTATGTGGGGGGGAGGGGGAAACTGTAACACTGTAAATATGTGTCCCTTCAGAACGGAGACCCGACCTTTGTTTTCTGGGCCGTGTCTCCGTTCCTGCTGCGGCCTACCATCGGCCCAACTCCTGGAGCTGTCGGCCTCCAGGGCTCTGGTTCGTAGAGCCCGCGGATCGGACTTACCACCACCGGAGCCGGCCGTCTTCGGAGGCTGCGGGAGCGGCTGCGACTGCGACTGCGGCTGCGACTCGCCTTAGGCTCGGGCCGCGTGGATGCCGACATCGGGAGCTCCGGCAGCGGCAGCGGGCTCGCCCGCCCCGGATCGCGGGGCTTGGGTCGCGGACATTTCACCGTCCGGCGCGGCCTAAAATATGCCGCGGGATATTTCTCTGCTGGGCGGGGGCTTCAATGTCGGGAGCCACGACCGCCCCGACGTGCAGCAACAGCGGCAGCAGCGTGTTCGCCCGCCCCGGATCGGACTTATCATCGGCGGAGCCGGCCGTCTTCGGAGGCTGCGGGAGCGGCTGCGACGCGACGCGCCTTGGGCTTGGCCCGCTGTGGACCGTCCGGTGCGGCCTGCAACCACAACAACCTGACTGCGGGCGAGGACAGCAGGAGAAGGGAAAGACATTGTGGCCTTCCATCACAGTGAGGAGAGGACTGGAGGAGACTCACTGTGATGGATGTTTCTTTGATGGATGTTTCTTTTTTTGTGTGTTTTTGGGGTTGGGTGGTTTGAGTGCCTGTTTGATGCTTTTATTGTTGGACTGTGTTTTGGGGGGTTTTGGGGTTGTGTGATTTGAATGCCTATTTAATGCTTTTATTGTTGGATTGTGTTTTGGGGGGTTTTTGGGGTTGGGTAATTTGGGTGCCTGTTTAGTGCTTTTATTGTTGGACTGTGGGTGATTGAATTAACATTTTGTTCAAGATGGCCGCGCCGTTGTGTTTTGGCTGCCTGCCACTGTATGTTTCTTTTTTTTCCTAGTCAGATGTGCAGCACTTTGATCAACGTGGGTTGTTTTTAAATGTGCTATACAAATAAATTGACTTGACTTGACTTGACTTATTTTGAGACGCTTGAAAAGCAATAATACATCCTCTCACAAACGCTTTAAATGTTTCCCAAAACAGGGACGCAGGTGTTTCAGGAAGGTCATTTGCGTAAAAAAAAGTCTGAAATTGCGATTTAAGATAGTCATAACATGCTTTTTCATTTAAGATTTGCGGATTAAATCTCCAATTAGTCTGTTTCCCCGTTACTCCTTGGAGTTTTACCCTAAATGTTAAAGGGGCATGATCGGATATAATAATATTATGATATTTTGAATTATACGTATATGGAATAAGTTTGGAGTCCACCAAGAAATAGTCAATTCTTGAATAAGTTTTATGCACTGGTGAATAAAATGAATACTCTCGGCCTGAAGGATTATCAATCCTCCAAACATCTTTTATATTTGCACTATTTATATAAGAGTTTAATAATTCACACGACTTGGATTTTGTTTTCCTTTGAGTTGAAGATCTATCCAAATAAGGATCTAATGTACAATTTAAATCTCCTCCAATTATCAAGTTATATTGTCCAAATTCTGGAATGGTATTAAATATATATTTTAAAAATAACGGATTATCAAAATTTGGTGCATAGACATTCACCAATATCAATTTTGTAGAATATAGTTCTCCCACTAATATAACATATCTACCTCCAGTGTCGACTATAGAGGAAGTATGTATAAATGGTATACCCTTACGAATTAAAATAGCAACACATCTTGATTTAAAGGGGAACGATGAATGAAATACTTTATCAATCCATTTGCCTTTCAGTCTATTATGTGCTACATTTTTTAGATGAGTTTCCTGAAGGAACATTATGTCTGCATCAATAGATTTTAAATGTGAAAGTACTTTACCTCTTTTAATTGGTTCATTAACACCCTTGACATTCCAACTACAAAATGTAATACCTTTACCCCCTGTTTTCCTAATAGAATCTTGCATCTTAACCGATAAATAGTCTATAATAAAGCAAATGGTCTGGCACCCGGACTACAACATTTTTCTTGAATGAAGGGTGGATGATCTTTTGTACTACGTAGAGTGTTTCCAGGAAATATCTCCCAAAAGTATATAAATTCTGAAAAATTACATAATAATAAAAGTTAAATCTAAAAAAAAAATCAATATATAAAAGGTTAAAAGAGTGCAGGAAAGAAGAAGAGATAACTAAAACTACAACTACAATTAGTGCAGTTAGTGTTAGCCACCCTAAGGTGGCAAAAAATCTAAGGACTTCCGTGAGATGTAAAAAAAAAATTAATACTAGCTCCGTTTTTTAACAAAGTTATTGTTTGTTTTTTTTGGGGGGTTTGTGTTTGGGTTTGTGTTTGAGTCTGTGTTTGGGTCTGTGTTTGTGTTTGGGTTTGTGTTTGGGTTTGTGTTTGGGTCTGTGTTTGGGTCTGTGTTTGGGTTTGTGTTTGAGTCTGTGTTTGTGTTTGTGTTTGGGTTTGTGTTTGGGTTTGTGTTTGTGTTTGGGTCTGTGTTTGGGTTTGTGTTTGAGTCTGTGTTTGTGTTTGTGTTTGGGTCTGTGTTTGTGTTTGTGTTTGGGTCTGTGTTTGGGTTTGTGTTTGAGTCTGTGTTTGTGTTTGGGTTTGTGTTTGGGTTTGTGTTTGTGTTTGGGTCTGTGTTTGGGTTTGTGTTTGTGTTTGGGTCTGTGTTTGGGTCTGTGTTTGTGTTTGGGTTTGTGTTTGGGTATGCGTTTGGGTCTGTGTTTGGGTTTGTGTTTGGGTCTGTGTTTGTGTTTGGGTTTGTGTTTGTGTTTGGGTCTGTGTTTGGGTCTGTGTTTGGGTTTGTGTTTGGGTTTGTGTTTGGGTCTGTGTTTGGGTTTGTGTTTGGGTTTGTGTTTGGGTTTGTGTTTGTGTTTGTGTTTGGGTCTGTGTTTGTGTTTGTGTTTGGGTTTGTGTTTGGGTTTGTGTTTGGGTTTGTGTTTGGGTTTGTGTTTGGGTCTGTGTTTGGGTTTGTGTTTGGGTCTGTGTTTGTGTCTGTGTTTGGGTTTGTGTTTGTGTTTGGGTCTGTGTTTGGACCTGTGTTTGGGTTTGTGTTTGGGTTTGTGTTTGGGTCTGTGTTTGGGTTTGTGTTTGGGTTTGTGTTTGGGTTTGTGTTTGTGTTTGTGTTTGGGTCTGTGTTTGTGTTTGTGTTTGTGTTTGTGTTTGGGTTTGTGTTTGGGTTTGTGTTTGGGTTTGTGTTTGGGTCTGTGTATGGGTTTGTGTTTGGGTCTGTGTTTGTGTTTGGGTCTCCCCCCCTCTCCCCCCCTCTCTCTCTCCCCCAGCTCTCTCCCCCCCCTCTCTCTCTCCCCCAGCTCTATCTCTCCCCCCCTCTCTCTCCCCCCCCAGCAATAAAAAAACAGACGTCACCCTAATTGTGTGCGTGTGTGTGTGTGTGTGTGTGTGTGTGTGTGTGTGAGCTGACTGACTTACCCCAGTCTAGTAGGCACTCCGACACTCCAGCAGTTGTGACCAAGCTTGCGATGGCCGTCTTTTATCTGCCTGCCTGCCTGCCACCCGCGCTAACCTGAAGGGCCCAAACACTTGTCTTACACTCAGCCCATAACAGATATTGATTAACCCCGTACATACATACATACTTATACGGAACAGGGATAAAGAATAAACAGGTGTCGTGCGTGTGTGTGCGCGCGCGTTATAAACAAGTGCTGTCTGTGAAAAAATCTTTATTGGTGTACGGTTCCTCCTGACATCCACCCACCCACCCACCGATCGATCAATCAATCAATCAATCTTTGATTTATTCTTATTATTAATAATATAAATTATTATTACTATAGTATTATTATTGTATTTACTACCCGCGGTATCGCATTAGGATGACTTTTCAGGCTGCTGCAATGTTAAATGCAGTGATCGCCTTGCATTACAGAAATATTGCAACACCCTGCGATGTGAAATGCAATAATAATCCTGCAAAACCTCTCAAATGTTAAACGGGACTAATGCATCGTATTAGGATAACTTTGCAGGCTGCTGCAATGTTAAATGCAGTGATGGCCTTGCATTAAAGTCATCTAGCGACCCACAGTGGGTGTTAAATGCATTAAATTAATTGCAATAATTTTGCAAAACCTCTCAAATGTTAAATGCAACAAATGCATCGCATTAGGATGACTTTTCAGGCTGCTGCAATGTTAAATGCAGTGATCGCCTTGCATTAAAGAAATATTGCAACACCCTGCGATGTGAAATGCAATAATAATCCTGCAAAACCTCTCAAATGTTAAATGCGACTAATGCATCGTATTAGGATAACTTTGCAGGCTGCTGCATTGTTAAATGCAGCGGTGGCGTTGCATTAAAGCAATATTGCAACCCCCTGGGATGTTAAATGCAATAAAATTAATTGCAATAATTTTGCAAATCCTCTCAAATGTTAAATGCAATTAGGCTCCTGCAATGTTAAATGCAGCGCAGGCCTTGCATTAAAGCAAAATTGCAGCTGTTCTGGGGTATTAAACGCATTAAAATCATTGTAATAATCATGCAAAATCTCTCAAATTCCTGACATCCACCCACCCACCCACCGATCGATCAATCAATCAATCTTTGATTTATTCTTATTATTAATAATATAAATTATTATTACTATAGTATTATTATTGTATTTACTACCCCCGGCATCGCATTAGGATGACTTTTCAGGCTGCTGCAATGTTAAATGCAGTGATCGCCTTGCATTAAAGAAATATTGCAACACCCTGCGATGTGAAATGCAATAATAATCCTGCAAAACCTCTCAAATGTTAAACGGGACTAATGCATCGTATTAGGATAACTTTGCAGGCTGCTGCAATGTTAAATGCAGTGATGGCCTTGCATTAAAGTCATCTAGCGACCCACAGTGGGTGTTAAATGCATTAAATTAATTGCAATAATTTTGCAAAACCTCTCAAATGTTAAATGCAACAAATGCATCGCATTAGGATGACTTTTCAGGCTGCTGCAATGTTAAATGCAGTGATCGCCTTGCATTAAAGAAATATTGCAACACCCTGCGATGTGAAATGCAATAATAATCCTGCAAAACCTCTCAAATGTTAAATGCGACTAATGCATCATATTAGGATAACTTTGCAGGCTGCTGCATTGTTAAATGCAGCGGTGGCGTTGCATTAAAGCAATATTGCAACCCCCTGGGATGTTAAATGCAATAAAATTAATTGCAATAATTTTGCAAATCCTCTCAAATGTTAAATGCAATTAGGCTCCTGCAATGTTAAATGCAGCGCAGGCCTTGCATTAAAGCAAAATTGCAGCTGTTCTGGGGTATTAAACGCATTAAATTGTAATAATCATGCAAAATCTCTCAAATTCCTGACATCCACCCACCCACCCACCGATCGATCAATCAATCAATCTTTGATTTATTCTTATTATTAATAATATAAATTATTATTACTATAGTATTATTATTGTATTTACTACCCCCGGCATCGCATTAGGATGACTTTTCAGGCTGCTGCAATGTTAAATGCAGTGATCGCCTTGCATTAAAGAAATATTGCAACACCCTGCGATGTGAAATGCAATAATAATCCTGCAAAACCTCTCAAATGTTAAATGCGACTAATGCATCGTATTAGGATAACTTTGCAGGCTGCTGCATTGTTAAATGCAGCGCTGGCGTTGCATTAAAGCAATATTGCAACCCCCTGGGATGTTAAATGCAATAAAATTAATTGCAATACTTTTGCAAATCCTCTCAAATGTTAAATGCAATTAGGCTCCTGCAATGTTAAATGCAGCGCAGGCCTTGCATTAAAGCAAAATTGCAGCTGTTCTGGGGTATTAAACGCATTAAAATCATTGTAATAATCATGCAAAATCTCTCAAATTCCTGACATCCACCCACCCACCCACCGATCGATCAATCAATCAATCTTTGATTTATTCTTATTATTAATAATATAAATTATTATTACTATAGTATTATTATTGTATTTACTACCCCCGGCATCGCATTAGGATGACTTTTCAGGCTGCTGCAATGTTAAATGCAGTGATCGCCTAGCATTACAGAAATATTGCAACACCCTGCGATGTGAAATGCAATAATAATCCTGCAAAACCTCTCAAATGTTAAACGTGACTAATGCATCGTATTAGGATAACTTTGCAGGCTACTGCAATGTTAAATGCAGTGATGGCCTTGCATTAAAGTCATCTAGCGACACCCAATGGATGTTATATGCATTAAATTAATTGCAATAATTTTGCAAAACCTCTCAAATGTTAAATGCAACAAATGCGTCGCATTAGGATGACTTTTCAGGCTGCTGCAATGTTAAATGCAGTGATCGCCTTGCATTAAAGAAATATTGCAACACCCTGCGATGTGAAATGCAATAATAATCCTGGAAAACCACTCAAATGTTAAACGGGACTAATGCATCGTATTAGGATAACTTTGCAGGCTGCTGCAATGTTAAATGCAGTGATGGCCTTGCATTAAAGTCATCTAGCGACCCACAGTGGGTGTTAAATGCATTAAATTAATTGCAATAATTTTGCAAAACCTCTCAAATGTTAAATGCAACAAATGCATCGCATTAGGATGACTTTTCAGGCTGCTGCAATGTTAAATGCAGTGATCGCCTTGCATTAAAGAAATATTGCAACACCCTGCGATGTGAAATGCAATAATAATCCTGCAAAACCTCTCAAATGTTAAATGCGACTAATGCATCGTATTAGGATAACTTTGCAGGCTGCTGCATTGTTAAATGCAGCGCTGGCGTTGCATTAAAGCAATATTGCAACCCCTGGGATGTTAAATGCAATAAAATTAATAGCAATAATTTTGCAAATCCTCTCAAATGTTAAATGCAATTAGGCTCCTGCAATATTAAATGCAGTGCAGGCCTTGCATTAAAGCAAAATTGCAGCTGTTCTGGGGTATTAAACGCATTAAAATCATTGTAATAATCATGCAAAATCTCTCAAATTCCTGACATCCACCCACCCACCCACCGATCGATCAATCAATCAATCTTTGATTTATTCTTATTATTAATAATATAAATTATTATTACTATAGTATTATTATTGTATTTACTACCCCCGGCATCACATTAGGATGACTTTTCAGGCTGCTGCAATGTTAAATGCAGTGATCGCCTTGCATTAAAGAAATATTGCAACACCCTGCGATGTGAAATGCAATAATAATCCTGCAAAACCTCTCAAATGTTAAACGTGACTAATGCATCGTATTAGGATAACTTTGCAGGCTACTGCAATGTTAAATGCAGTGATGGCCTTGCATTAAAGTCATCTAGCGACCCACAGTGGGTGTTAAATGCATTAAATTAATTACAATAATTTTGCAAAACCTCTCAAATGTTAAATGCAACAAATGCATCGCATTAGGATTACTTTTCAGGCTGCTGCAATGTTAAATGCAGTGATCGCCTTGCATTAAAGAAATATTGCAACACCCTGCGATGTGAAATGCAATAATAATCCTGCAAAACCTCTCAAATGTTAAATGCGACTAATGCATCGTATTAGGATAACTTTGCAGGCGCTGGCGTTGCATTAAAGCAATATTGCAACCCCCTGGGATGTTAAATGCAATAAAATTAATTGCAATAATTTTGCAAATCCTCTCAAATGTTAAATGCAATTAGGCTCCTGCAATGTTAAATGCAGCGCAGGCCTTGCATTAAAGCAAAATTGCAGCTGTTCTGGGGTATTAAACGCATTAAAATCATTGTAATAATCATGCAAAATCTCTCAAATTCCTGACATCCACCCACCCACCCACCGATCAATCAATCAATCTTTGATTTATTCTTATTATTAATAATATAAATTATTATTACTATAGTATTATTATTGTATTTACTACCCCCGGCATCGCATTAGGATGACTTTTCAGGCTGCTGCAATGTTAAATGCAGTGATCGCCTTGCATTAAAGAAATATTGCAACACCCTGCGATGTGAAATGCAATAATAATCCTGCAAAACCTCTCAAATGTTAAACGTGACTAATGCATCGTATTAGGATAACTTTGCAGGCTACTGCAATGTTAAATGCAGTGATGGCCTTGCATTAAAGTCATCTAGCTACCCCCAATGGATGTTATATGCATTAAATTAATTGCAATAATTTTGCAAAACCTCTCAAATGTTAAATGCAACAAATGCATCGCATTAGGATGACTTTTCAGGCTGCTGCAATGTTAAATGCAGTGATCGCCTTGCATTAAAGAAATATTGCAACACCCTGCGATGTGAAATGCAATAATAATCCTGCAAAACCTCTCAAATGTTAAATGGGACTAATGCATCGTATTAGGATAACTTTGCAGGCTGCTGCAATGTTAAATGCAGTGATGGCCTTGCATTAAAGTTATCTAGCGACCCACAGTGGGTGTTAAATGCATTAAATTAATTGCAATAATTTTGCAAAACCTCTCAAATGTTAAATGCAACAAATGCATCGCATTAGGATGACTTTTCAGGCTGCTGCAATGTTAAATGCAGTGATCGCCTTGCATTAAAGAAATATTGCAACACCCTGCGATGTGAAATGCAATAATAATCCTGCAAAACCTCTCAAATGTTAAATGCGACTAATGCATCGTATTAGGATAACTTTGCAGGCTGCTGCATTGTTAAATGCAGCGCTGGCGTTGCATTAAAGCAATATTGCAACCCCCTGCGATGTTAAATGCAATAAAATTAATTGCAATAATTTTGCAAATCCTCTCAAATATTAAATGCAATTAGGCTCCTGCAATGTTAAATGCAGCGCAGGCCTTGCATTAAAGCAAAATTGCAGCTGTTCTGGGGTATTAAACGCATTAAAATCATTGTAATAATCATGCAAAATCTCTCAAATTCCTGACATCCACCCACCCACCCACCGATCGATCAATCAATCAATCTTTGATTTATTCTTATTATTAATAATATAAATTATTATTACTATAGTATTATTATTGTATTTACTACCCCCGGCATCGCATTAGGATGACTTTTCAGGCTGCTGCAATGTTAAATGCAGTGATCGCCTTGCATTAAAGAAATATTGCAACACCCTGCGATGTGAAATGCAATAATAATCCTGCAAAACCTCTCAAATGTTAAATGCGACTAATGCATCGTATTAGGATAACTTTGCAGGCTGCTGCATTGTTAAATGCAGCGCTGGCGTTGCATTAAAGCAATATTGCAACCGCCTGGGATGTTAAATGCAATAAAATTAATTGCAATAATTTTGCAAATCCTCTCAAATGTTAAATGCAATTAGGCTCCTGCAATGTTAAATGCAGCGCAGGCCTTGCATTAAAGCAAAATTGCAGCTGTTCTGGGGTATTAAACGCATTAAAATCATTGTAATAATCATGCAAAATCTCTCAAATTCCTGACATCCACCCACCCACCCACCGATCGATCAATCAATCAATCTTTGATTTATTCTTATTATTAATAATATAAATTATTATTACTATAGTATTATTATTGTATTTACTACCCCCGGCATCGCATTAGGATGACTTTTCAGGCTGCTGCAATGTTAAATGCAGTGATCGCCTTGCATTAAAGAAATATTGCAACACCCTGCGATGTGAAATGCAATAATAATCCTGCAAAACCTCTCAAATGTTAAACGTGACTAATGCATCGTATTAGGATAACTTTGCAGGCTACTGCAATGTTAAATGCAGTGATGGCCTTGCATTAAAGTCATCTAGCGACCCCCAATGGATGTTATATGCATTAAATTAATTGCAATAATTTTGCAAAACCTCTCAAATGTTAAATGCAACAAATGCATCGCATTAGGATGACTTTTCAGGCTGCTGCAATGTTAAATGCAGTGATCGCCTTGCATTAAAGAAATATTGCAACACCCTGCGATGTGAAATGCAATAATAATCCTGCAAAACCTCTCAAATGTTAAACGGGACTAATGCATCGTATTAGGATAACTTTGCAGGCTGCTGCAATGTTAAATGCAGTGATGGCCTTGCATTAAAGTCATCTAGCGACCCACAGTGGGTGTTAAATGCATTAAATTAATTGCAATAATTTTGCAAAACCTCTCAAATGTTAAATGCAACAAATGCATCGCATTAGGATGACTTTTCAGGCTGCTGCAATGTTAAATGCAGTGATCGCCTTGCATTAAAGAAATATTGCAACACCCTGCGATGTGAAATGCAATAATAATCCTGCAAAACCTCTCAAATGTTAAATGCGACTAATGCATCGTATTAGGATAACTTTGCAGGCTGCTGCATTGTTAAATGCAGCGCTGGCGTTGCATTAAAGCAATATTGCAACCGCCTGGGATGTTAAATGCAATAAAATTAATTGCAATAATTTTGCAAATCCTCTCAAATGTTAAATGCAATTAGGCTCCTGCAATGTTAAATGCAGCGCAGGCCTTGCATTAAAGCAAAATTGCAGCTGTTCTGGGGTATTAAACGCATTAAAATCATTGTAATAATCATGCAAAATCTCTCAAATTCCTGACATCCACCCACCCACCCACCGATCAATCAATCAATCTTTGATTTATTCTAATTATTAATAATATAAATTATTATTACTATAGTATTATTATTGTATTTACTACCCCCGGCATCGCATTAGGATGACTTTTCAGGCTGCTGCAATGTTAAATGCAGTGATCGCCTTGCATTAAAGAAATATTGCAACACCCTGCGATGTGAAATGCAATAATAATCCTGCAAAACCTCTCAAATGTTAAACGTGACTAATGCATCGTATTAGGATAACTTTGCAGGCTACTGCAATGTTAAATGCAGTGATGGCCTTGCATTAAAGTCATCTGGCGACCCCCAATGGATGTTATATGCATTAAATTAATTGCAATAATTTTGCAAAACCTCTCAAATGTTAAATGCAACAAATGCATCGCATTAGGATGACTTTTCAGGCTGCTGCAATGTTAAATGCAGTGATCGCCTTGCATTAAAGAAATATTGCAACACCCTGCGATGTGAAATGCAATAATAATCCTGCAAAACCTCTCAAATGTTAAACGGGACTAATGCATCGTATTAGGATAACTTTGCAGGCTGCTGCAATGTTAAATGCAGTGATGGCCTTGCATTAAAGTCATCTAGCGACCCACAGTGGGTGTTAAATGCATTAAATTTATTGCAATAATTTTGCAAAACCTCTCAAATGTTAAATGCAACAAATGCATCGCATTAGGATGACTTTTCAGGCTGCTGCAATGTTAAATGCAGTGATCGCCTTGCATTAAAGAAATATTGCAACACCCTGCGATGTGAAATGCAATAATAATCCTGCAAAACCTCTCAAATGTTAAATGCGACTAATGCATCATATTAGGATAACTTTGCAGGCTGCTGCATTGTTAAATGCAGCGCTGGCGTTGCATTAAAGCAATATTGCAACCCCCTGGGATGTTAAATGCAATAAAATTAATTGCAATAATTTTGCAAATCCTCTCAAATGTTAAATGCAATTAGGCTCCTGCAATGTTAAATGCAGTGCAGGCCTTGCATTAAAGCAAAATTGCAGCTGTTCTGGGGTATTAAACGCATTAAAATCATTGTAATAATCATGCAAAATCTCTCAAATTCCTGACATCCACCCAACCACCCACCGATCAATCAATCAATCTTTGATTTATCCTTATTATTAATAATATAAATTATTATTACTATAGTATTATTATTGTATTTACTACCCCCGGCATCGCATTAGGATGACTTTTCAGGCTGCTGCAATGTTAAATGCAGTGATCGCCTTGCATTAAAGAAATATTGCAACACCCTGCGATGTGAAATGCAATAATAATCCTGCAAAACCTCTCAAATGTTAAACGTGACTAATGCATCGTATTAGGATAACTTTGCAGGCTACTGCAATGTTAAATGCAGTGATGGCCTTGCATTAAAGTCATCTAGCGACCCCCAATGGATGTTATATGCATTAAATTAATTGCAATAATTTTGCAAAACCTCTCAAATGTTAAATGCAACAAATGCATCGCATTAGGAAGACTTTTCAGGCTGCTGCAATGTTAAATGCAGTGATCGCCTTGCATTAAAGAAATATTGCAACACCCTGCGATGTGAAATGCAATAATAATCCTGCAAAACCTCTCAAATGTTAAACGGGACTAATGCATCGTATTAGGATAACTTTGCAGGCTGCTGCAATGTTAAATGCAGTGATGGCCTTGCATTAAAGTCATCTAGCGACCCACAGTGGGTGTTAAATGCATTAAATTAATTGCAATAATTTTGCAAAACCTCTCAAATGTTAAATGCAACAAATGCATCGCATTAGGATGACTTTTCAGGCTGCTGCAATGTTAAATGCAGTGATCGCCTTGCATTAAAGAAATATTGCAACACCCTGCGATGTGAAATGCAATAATAATCCTGCAAAACCTCTCAAATGTTAAATGCGACTAATGCATCGTATTAGGATAACTTTGCAGGCTGCTGCATTGTTAAATGCAGCGCTGGCGTTGCATTAAAGCAATATTGCAACCCCTGGGATGTTAAATGCAATAAAATTAATTGCAATAATTTTGCAAATCCTCTCAAATGTTAAATGCAATTAGGCTCCTGCAATGTTAAATGCAACGCAGGCCTTGCATTAAAGCAAAATTGCAGCTGTTCTGGGGTATTAAAAGCATTAAAATCATTGTAATAATCATGCAAAATCTCTCAAATTCCTGACATCCACCCACCCACCCACCGATCGGTCAATCAATCAATCTTTGATTTATTCTTATTATTAATAATATAAATTATTATTACTATAGTATTATTATTGTATTTACTACCCCCGGCATCGCATTAGGATGACTTTTCAGGCTGCTGCAATGTTAAATGCAGTGATCGCCTTGCATTAAAGAAATATTGCAACACCCCGCGATGTGAAATGCAATAATAATCCTGCAAAACCTCTCAAATGTTAAACGTGACTAATGCATCGTATTAGGATAACTTTGCAGGCTACTGCAATGTTAAATGCAGTGATGGCCTTGCATTAAAGTCATCTAGCGACCCACAGTGGGTGTTAAATGCATTAAATTAATTGCAATAATTTTGCAAAACCTCTCAAATGTTAAATGCAACAAATGCATCGCATTAGGATGACTTTTCAGGCTGCTGCAATGTTAAATGCAGTGATCGCCTTGCATTAAAGAAATATTGCAACACCCTGCGATGTGAAATGCAATAATAATCCTGCAAAACCTCTCAAATGTTAAATGCGACTAATGCATCGTATTAGGATAACTTTGCAGGCTGCTGCATTGTTAAATGCAGCGCTGGCGTTGCATTAAAGCAATATTGCAACCCCCTGGGATGTTAAATGCAATAAAATTAATTGCAATAATTTTGCAAATCCTCTCAAATGTTAAATGCAATTAGGCTCCTGCAATGTTAAATGCAGCGCAGGCCTTGCATTAAATCAAAATTGCAGCTGTTCTGGGGTATTAAACGCATTAAAATCATTGTAATAATCATGCAAAATCTCTCAAATTCCTGACATCCACCCACCCACCCACCGATCGATCAATCAATCAATCTTTGATTTATTCTTATTATTAATAATATAAATTATTATTACTATAGTATTATTATTGTATTTACTACCCACGGCATCGCATTAGGATGACTTTTCAGGCTGCTGCAATGTTAAATGCAGTGATCGCCTTGCATTAAATAAATATTGCAACACCCTGCGATGTGAAATGCAATAATAATCCTGCAAAACCTCTCAAATGTTAAACGTGACTAATGCATCGTTTTAGGATAACTTTGCAGGCTGCTGCAATGTTAAATGCAGTGATGGCCTTGCATTAAAGTCATCTAGCGACCCACAGTGGGTGTTAAATGCATTAAATTAATTGCAATAATTTTGCAAAACCTCTCAAATGTTAAATGCAACAAATGCATCGCATTAGGATGACTTTTCAGGCTGCTGCAATGTTAAATGCAGTGATCGCCTTGCATTAAAGAAATATTGCAACACCCTACGATGTGAAATGCAATAATAATCCTGCAAAACCTCTCAAATGTTAAATGCGACTAATGCATCGTATTAGGATAACTTTGCAGGCTGCTGCATTGTTAAATGCAGCGCTGGCCTTGCATTAAAGCAATATTGCAACCCCCTGGGATGTTAAATGAATAAAATTAATTGCAATAATTTTGCAAATCCTCTCAAATGTTAAATGCAATTAGGCTCCTGCAATGTTAAATGCAGTGCAGGCCTTGCATTAAAGCAAAATTGCAGCTGTTCTGGGGTATTAAACGCATTAAAATCATTGTAATAATCATGCAAAATCTCTCAAATTCCTGACATCCACCCACCCACCCACCGATCGATCAATCAATCAATCTTTGATTTATTCTTATTATTAATAATATAAATTATTATTACTATAGTATTATTATTGTATTTACTACCCCCGGCATCGCATTAGGATGACTTTTCTGACTGCTGCAATGTTAAATGCAGTGATCGCCTTGCATTAAAGAAATATTGCAACACCCTGCGATGTGAAATGCAATAATAATCCTGCAAAACCTCTCAAATGTTAAACGTGACTAATGCATCGTATTAGGATAACTTTGCAGGCTACTGCAATGTTAAATGCAGTGATGGCCTTGCATTAAAGTCATCTAGCGACTCCCAATGGATGTTATATGCATTAAATTAATTGCAATAATTTTGCAAAACCTCTCAAATGTTAAATGCAACAAATGCATCGCATTAGGATGACTTTTCAGGCTGCTGCAATGTTAAATGCAGTGATCGCCTTGCATTAAAGAAATATTGCAACACCCTGCGATGTGAAATGCAATAATAATCCTGCAAAACCTCTCAAATGTTAAACGGGACTAATGCATCATATTAGGATAACTTTGCAGGCTGCTGCAATGTTAAATGCAGTGATGGCCTTGCATTAAAGTCATCTAGCGACCCACAGTGGGTGTTAAATGCATTAAATTAATTGCAATAATTTTGCAAAACCTCTCAAATGTTAAATGCAACAAATGCATCGCATTAGGATGACTTTTCAGGCTGCTGCAATGTTAAATGCAGTGATCGCCTTGCATTAAAGAAATATTGCAACACCCTGCGATGTGAAATGCAATAATAATCCTGCAAAACCTCTCAAATGTTAAATGCGACTAATGCATCGTATTAGGATAACTTTGCAGGCTGCTGCATTGTTAAATGCAGCGGTGGCGTTGCATTAAAGCAATATTGCAACCCCCTGGGATGTTAAATGCAAAAAAATTAATTGCAATAATTTTGCAAATCCTCTCAAATGTTAAATGCAATTAGGCTCCTGCAATGTTAAATGCAGCGCAGGCCTTGCATTAAAGCAAAATTGCAGCTATTCTGGGGTATTAAACGCATTAAAATCATTGTAATAATCATGCAAAATCTCTCAAATTCCTGACATCCATCCACCCACCCACCCACCGATCGATCAATCAATCAATCTTTGATTTATTCTTATTATTAATAATATAAATTATTATTACTATAGTATTATTATTGTATTTACTACCCCCGGCATCGCATTAGGATGACTTTTCAGGCTGCTGCAATGTTAAATGCAGTGATCGCCTTGCATTAAAGAAATATTGCAACACCCTGCGATGTGAAATGCAATAATAATCCTGCAAAACCTCTCAAATGTTAAACGGGACTAATGCATCGTATTAGGATAACTTTGCAGGCTGCTGCAATGTTAAATGCAGTGATGGCCTTGCATTAAAGTCATCTAGCGACCCACAGTGGGTGTTAAATGCATTAAATTAATTGCAATAATTTTGCAAAACCTCTCAAATGTTAAATGCAACAAATGCATCGCATTAGGATGACTTTTCAGGCTGCTGCAATGTTAAATGCAGTGATCGCCTTGCATTAAAGAAATATTGCAACACCCTGCGATGTGAAATTCAATAATAATCCTGCAAAACCTCTCAAATGTTAAATGCGACTAATGCATCGTATTAGGATAACTTTGCAGGCTGCTGCATTGTTAAATGCAGCGGTGGCGTTGCATTAAAGCAATATTGCAACCCCCTGGGATGTTAAATGCAATAAAATTAATTGCAATAATTTTGCAAATCCTCTCAAATGTTAAATGCAATTAGGCTCCTGCAATGTTAAATGCAGCGCAGGCCTTGCATTAAAGCAAAATTGCAGCTGTTCTGGGGTATTAAACGCATTAATTTGTAATAATCATGCAAAATCTCTCAAATTCCTGACATCCACCCACCCACCCACCGATCAATCAATCAATCTTTGATTTATTCTTATTATTAATAATATAAATTATTATTACTATAGTATTATTATTGTATTTACTACCCCCGGCATCGCATTAGGATGACTTTTCAGGCTGCTGCAATGTTAAATGCAGTGATCGCCTTGCATTAAAGAAATATTGCAACACCCTGCGATGTGAAATGCAATAATAATCCTGCAAAACCTCTCAAATGTTAAATGCGACTAATGCATCGTATTAGGATAACTTTGCAGGCTGCTGCATTGTTAAATGCAGCGCTGGCGTTGCATTAAAGCAATATTGCAAACCCCTGGGATGTTAAATGCAATAAAATTAATTGCAATAATTTTGCAAATCCTCTCAAATGTTAAATGCAATTAGGCTCCTGCAATGTTAAATGCAGCACAGGCCTTGCATTAAAGCAAAATTGCAGCTGTTCTGGGGTATTAAACGCATTAAAATCATTGTAATAATCATGCAAAATCTCTCAAATTCCTGACATCCACCCACCCACCCACCGATCGATCAATCAATCAATCTTTGATTTATTCTTATTATTAATAATATAAATTATTATTACTATAGTATTATTATTGTATTTACTACCCCCGGCATTGCATTAGGATGACTTTTCAGGCTGCTGCAATGTTAAATGCAGTGATCGCCTTGCATTAAAGAAATATTGCAACACCCTGCGATGTGAAATGCAATAATAATCCTGCAAAACCTCTCAAATGTTAAACGTGACTAATGCATTGTATTAGGATAACTTTGCAGGCTACTGCAATGGTAAATGCAGTGATCGCCTTGCATTAAAGTCATCTAGCGACCCCCAATGGATGTTATATGCATTAAATTAATTGCAATAATTTTGCAAAACCTCTCAAATGTTAAATGCAACAAATGCATCGCATTAGGATGACTTTTCAGGCTGCTGCAATGTTAAATGCAGTGATCGCCTTGCATTAAAGAAATATTGCAGCACCCTGCGATGTGAAATGCAATAATAATCCTGCAAAACATCTCAAATGTTAAATGGGACTAATGCATCATATTAGGATAACTTTGCAGGCTGCTGCAATGTTAAATGCAGTGATGGCCTTGCATTAAAGTCATCTAGCGACCCACAGTGGGTGTTAAATGCATTAAATTAATTGCAATAATTTTGCAAAACCTCTCAAATGTTAAATGCAACAAATGCATCGCATTAGGATGACTTTTCAGGCTGCTGCAATGTTAAATGCAGTGATCGCCTTGCATTAAAGAAATATTGCAACACCCTGCGATGTGAAATGCAATAATAATCCTGCAAAACCTCTCAAATGTTAAATGCGACTAATGCATCGTATTAGGATAACTTTGCAGGCTGCTGCATTGTTAAATGCAGCGCTGTCATTGCATTAAAGCAATATTGCAACCCCCTGGGATGTTAAATGCAATAAAATTAATTGCAATAATTTTGCAAATCCTCTCAAATATTAAATGCAATTAGGCTCCTGCAATGTTAAATGCAGCGCAGGCCTTGCATTAAAGCAAAATTGCAGCTGTTCTGGGGTATTAAACGCATTAAAATCATTGTAATAATCATGCAAAATCTCTCAAATTCCTGACATCCACCCACCCACCCACCGATCGATCAATCAATCAATCTTTGATTCATTCTTATTATTAATAATATAAATTATTATTACTATAGTATTATTATTGTATTTACTGCCCCCGGCATCGCATTAGGATGACTTTTCAGGCTGCTGCAATGTTAAATGCAGTGATCGCCTTGCATTAAAGAAATATTGCAACACCCTGCGATGTGAAATGCAATAATAATCCTGCAAAACCTCTCAAATGTTAAACGTGACTAATGCATCGTATTAGCATAACTTTGCAGGCTACTGCAATGTTAAATGCAGTGATGGCCTTGTATTAAAGTCATCTAGCGACCCCCAATGGATGTTATATGCATTAAATTAATTGCAATAATATTGCAAAACCTCTCAAATGTTAAATGCAACAAATGCATCGCATTAGGATGACTTTTCAGGCTGCTGCAATGTTAAATGCAGTGATCGCCTTGCATTAAAGAAATATTGCAACACCCTGCGATGTGAAATGCAATAATAATCCTGCAAAACCTCTCAAATGTTAAACGGGACTAATGCATCGTATTAGGATAACTTTGCAGGCTGCTGCAATGTTAAATGCAGTGATGGCCTTGCATTAAAGTCATCTAGCGACCCACAGTGGGTGTTAAATGCATTAAATTAATTGCAATAATTTTGCAAAACCTCTCAAATGTTAAATGCAACAAATGCATCGCATTAGGATGACTTTTCAGGCTGCTGCAATGTTAAATGCAGTGATCGCCTTGCATTAAAGAAATATTGCAACACCCTGCGATGTGAAATGCAATAATAATCCTGCAAAACCTCTCAAATTTTAAATGCGACTAATGCATCGTATTAGGATAACTTTCCAGGCTGCTGCATTGTTAAATGCAGCGCTGTCATTGCATTAAAGCAATATTGCCACCCCCTGGGATGTTAAATGCAATAAAATTAATTGCAATAATTTTGCAAAACCTCTCAAATGTTAAATGCAATTAATGCAACGCATTAGAACAACTTTGCAGGCTCCTGCAATGTTAAATGCAGCGCAACCCTTGCATTAAAGCAAAATTGCAGCTGTTCTGGGGTATTAAACGCATTAAAATCATTTTAATAATCATGCAAAATATCTCAAATGTTCAATGCAACTAATGCATGGTACCATTAAAATCTTTATTGGTGTACGGTTCCCCCTGACATCCATCCACCCACCCACCGATCGATCAATCAATCAATCTTTGATTAATTCTTATTATTATTAATAATATAAATTATTATTACTATAGTATTATTATTGTATTTACTACCCCCGGCATCGCATTAGGATGACTTTTCAGGCTGCTGCAATGTTAAATGCAGTGATCGCCTTGCATTAAAGAAATATTGCAACACCCTGCGATGTGAAATGCAATAATAATCCTGCAAAACCTCTCAAATGTTAAATGTGACTAATGCATCGTATTAGGATAACTTTGCAGGCTACTGCAATGTTAAATGCAGTGATGGCCTTGCATTAAAGTCATCTAGCGACCCCCCATGGATGTTATATGCATTAAATTAATTGCAATAATTTTGCAAAACCTCTCAAATGTTAAATGCAACAAATGCATCGCATTAGGATGACTTTTCTGGCTGCTGCAATGTTAAATGCAGTGATCGCCTTGCATTAAAGAAATATTGCAACACCCTGCGATGTGAAATGCAATAATAATCCTGCAAAACCTCTCAAATGTTAAACGTGACTAATGCATCGTATTAGGATAACTTTGCAGGCTACTGCAATGCTAAATGCAGTGATGGCCTTGCATTAAAGCCATCTAGCGACCCCCCATGGATGTTATATGCATTAAATTAATTGCAATAATTTTGCAAAACCTCTCAAATGTTAAATGCAACAAATGCATCGCATTAGGATGACTTTTCTGGCTGCTGCAATGTTAAATGCAGTGATCGCCTTGCATTAAAGAAATATTGCAACACCCTGCGATGTGAAATGCAATAATAATCCTGCAAAACCTCTCAAATGTTAAATGCGACTAAAGCATCGTATTAGGATAACTTTGCAGACTGCTGCATTGTTAAATGCAGCGCTGGCGTTGCATTAAAGCAATATTGCAACCCCCTGGGATGTTAAATGCAATAAAATTAATTGCAATAATTTTGCAAAACCTCTCAAATGTTAAATGCAATTAATGCAACGCATTAGAACAACTTTGCAGGCTCCTGCAATGTTAAATGCAGCGCAGGCCTTGCATTAAAGCAAAATTGCAGCTGTGCTGGGGTATTAAACCCATTAAAATCATTGTAATAATCATGCAAAATCTCTCAAATGTTCAATGCAACTAATGCATGGTACCATTAAAATCTTTATTGGTGTACGGTTCCCCCTGACATCCATCCACCCACCCACCGATCGATCAATCAATCAATCTTTGATTAATTATTATTATTATTAATAATATAAATTATCATTACTATAGTATTATTATTGTATTTACTACCCCCGGCATCACATTAGGATGACTTTTCAGGCTGCTGCAATGTTAAATGCAGTGATCGCCTTGCATTAAAGAAATATTGCAACACCCTGCGATGTGAAATGCAATAATAATCCTGCAAAACCTCTCAAATGTTAAACGTGACTAATGCATCGTATTAGGATAACTTTGCAGGCTACTGCAATGTTAAATGCAGTGATGGCCTTGCATTAAAGTCATCTAGCGACCCCCCATGGATGTTATATGCATTAAATTAATTGCAATAATTTTGCAAAACCTCTCAAATGTTAAATGCAACAAATGCATCGCATTAGGATGACTTTTCTGGCTGCTGCAATGTTAAATGCAGTGATCGCCTTGCATTAAAGTAATATTGCAACACCCTGCGATGTGAAATGCAATAATAATCCTGCAAAACCTCTCAAATGTTAAACGTGACTAATGCATCGTATTAGGATAACTTTGCAGGCTACTGCAATGTTAAATGCAGTGATGGCCTTGCATTAAAGTCATCTAGCGACCCCCATGGATGTTATATGCATTAAATTAATTGCAATAATTTTGCAAAACCTCTCAAATGTTAAATGCAACAAATGCATCGCATTAGGATGACTTTTCTGGCTGCTGCAATGTTAAATGCAGTGATCGCCTTACATTAAAGAAATATTGCAACACCCTGCGATGTGAAATGCAATAATAATCCTGCAAAACCTCTCAAATGTTAAATACGACTAAAGCATCGTATTAGGATAACTTTGCAGGCTGCTGCATTGTTAAATGCAGCGCTGGCGTTGCATTAAAGCAATATTGCATCCCCCTGAGATGTTAAATGCAATAAAATTAATTGCAATAATTTTGCAAAACCTCTCAAATGTTAAATGCAATTAATGCAACGCATTAGAACAACTTTGCAGGCTCCTGCAATGTTAAATGCAGCGCAGGCCTTGCACCAAAGCAAAATTGCAGCTGTTCTGGGGTATTAAACGCATTAAAATCATTGTAATAATCATGCAAAATCTCTCAAATGTTCAATGCAACTAATGCATGGTACCATTAAAATCTTTATTGGTGTACGGTTCCCCCTGACATCCATCCACCCACCCACCGATCGATCAATCAATCAATCTTTGATTAATTCTTATTATTATTAATAATATAAATTATTATTACTATAGTATTATTATTGTATTTACTACCCCCGGCATCGCATTAGGATGACTTTTCAGGCTGCTGCAATGTTAAATGCAGTGATCGCCTTGCATTAAAGAAATATTGCAACACCCTGCGATGTGAAATGCAATAATAATCCTGCAAAACCTCTCAAATGTTAAACGTGACTAATGCATCGTATTAGGATAACTTTGCAGGCTACTGCAATGTTAAATGCAGTGATGGCCTTGCATTAAAGTCATCTAGCGACCCCCCATGGATGTTATATGCATTAAATTAATTGCAATAATTTTGCAAAACCTCTCAAATGTTAAATGCAACAAATGCATCGCATTAGGATGACTTTTCTGGCTGCTGCAATGTTAAATGCAGTGATCGCCTTGCATTAAAGTAATATTGCAACACCCTGCGATGTGAAATGCAATAATAATCCTGCAAAACCTCTCAAATGTTAAACGTGACTAATGCATCGTATTAGGATAACTTTGCAGGCTACTGCAATGTTAAATGCAGTGATGGCCTTGCATTAAAGTCATCTAGCGACCCCCATGGATGTTATATGCATTAAATTAATTGCAATAATTTTGCAAAACCTCTCAAATGTTAAATGCAACAAATGCATCGCATTAGGATGACTTTTCTGGCTGCTGCAATGTTAAATGCAGTGATCGCCTTACATTAAAGAAATATTGCAACACCCTGCGATGTGAAATGCAATAATAATCCTGCAAAACCTCTCAAATGTTAAATACGACTAAAGCATCGTATTAGGATAACTTTGCAGGCTGCTGCATTGTTAAATGCAGCGCTGGCGTTGCATTAAAGCAATATTGCATCCCCCTGAGATGTTAAATGCAATAAAATTAATTGCAATAATTTTGCAAAACCTCTCAAATGTTAAATGCAATTAATGCAACGCATTAGAACAACTTTGCAGGCTCCTGCAATGTTAAATGCAGCGCAGGCCTTGCACCAAAGCAAAATTGCAGCTGTTCTGGGGTATTAAACGCATTAAAATCATTGTAATAATCATGCAAAATCTCTCAAATGTTCAATGCAACTAATGCATGGTACCATTAAAATCTTTATTGGTGTACGGTTCCCCCTGACATCCATCCACCCACCCACCGATCGATCAATCAATCAATCTTTGATTAATTCTTATTATTATTAATAATATAAATTATTATTACTATAGTATTATTATTGTATTTACTACCCCCGGCATCGCATTAGGATGACTTTTCAGGCTGCTGCAATGTTAAATGCAGTGATCGCCTTGCATTAAAGAAATATTGCAACACCCTGCGATGTGAAATGCAATAATAATCCTGCAAAACCTCTCAAATGTTAAACGTGACTAATGCATCGTATTAGGATAAGTTTGCAGGCTACTGCAATGTTAAATGCAGTGATGGCCTTGCATTAAAGTCATCTAGCGACCCCCCATGGATGTTATATGCATTAAATTAATTGCAATAATTTTGCAAAACCTCTCCAATGTTAAATGCAACAAATGCATCGCATTAGGATGACTTTTCTGGCTGCTGCAATGTTAAATGCAGTGATCGCCTTGCATTAAAGAAATATTGCAACACCCTGCGATGTGAAATGCAATAATAATCCTGCAAAACCTCTCAAATGTTAAACGTGACTAATGCATCGTATTAGGATAACTTTGCAGGCTACTGCAATGTTAAATGCAGTGATGGCCTTGCATTAAAGTCATCTAGCGACCCCCCATGGATGTTATATGCATTAAATTAATTGCAATAATTTTGCAAAACCTCTCAAATGTTAAATGCAACAAATGCATCGCATTAGGATGACTTTTCTGGCTGCTGCAATGTTAAATGCAGTGATCGCCTTGCATTAAAGAAATATTGCAACACCCTGCGATGTGAAATGCAATAATAATCCTGCAAAACCTCTCAAATGTTAAATGCGACTAAAGCATCGTATTAGGATAACTTTGCAGGCTGCTGCATTGTTAAATGCAGCGCTGGCCTTGCATTAAAGCAATATTGCAACCCCCTGGGATGTTAAATGCAATAAAATTAATTGCAATAATTTTGCAAAACCTCTCAAATGTTAAATGCAATTAATGCAACGCATTAGAACAACTTTGCAGGCTCCAGCAATGTTAAATGCAGCTCAGGCCTTGCATTAAAGCAAAATTGCAGCTGTTCTGCGGTATTAAACGCATTAAAATCATTGTAATAATCATGCAAAATCTCTCAAATGTTCAATGCAACTAATGCATGGTACCATTAAAATCTTTATTGGTGTACGGTTCCCCCTGACATCCATCCACCCACCCACCGATCGATCAATCAATCAATCTTTGATTAATTCTTATTATTATTAATAATATAAATTATTATTATTATAGTATTATTATTGTATTTACTACCCCCGGCATCGCATTAGGATGACTTTTCAGGCTGCTGCAATGTTAAATGCAGTGATCGCCTTGCATTAAATAAATATTGCAACACCCTGCGATGTGAAATGCAATAATAATCCTGCAAAACCTCTCAAATGTTAAACGTGACTAATGCATCGTATTAGGATAACTTTGCAGGCTACTGCAATGTTAAATGCAGTGATGGCCTTGCATTAAAGTCATCTAGCGACCCCCCATGGATGTTATATGCATTAAATTAATTGCAATAATTTTGCAAAACCTCTCAAATGTTAAATGCAACAAATGCATCGCATTAGGATGACTTTTCTGGCTGCTGCAATGTTAAATGCAGTGATCGCCTTGCATTAAAGAAATATTGCAACACCCTGCGATGTGAAATGCAATAATAATCCTGCAAAACCTCTCAAATGTTAAACGTGACTAATGCATCGAATTAGGATAACTTTGCAGGCTACTGCAATGCTAAATGCAGTGATGGCCTTGCATTAAAGTCATCTAGCGACCCCCCATGGATGTTATATGCATTAAATTAATTGCAATAATTTTGCAAAACCTCTCAAATGTTAAATGCAACAAATGCATCGCATTAGGATGACTTTTCTGGCTGCTGCAATGTTAAATGCAGTGATCGCCTTGCATTAAAGAAATATTGCAACACCCTGCGATGTGAAATGCAATAATAATCCTGCAAAACCTCTCAAATGTTAAATGCGACTAAAGCATCGTATTAGGATAACTTTGCAGGCTGCTGCATTGTTAAATGCAGCGCTGGCGTTGCATTAAAGCAATATTGCAACCCCCTGGGATGTTAAATGCAATAAAATTAATTGCAATCATTTTGCAAAACCTCTCAAATGTTAAATGCAATTAATGCAACGCATTAGAACAACTTTGCAGGCTCCTGCAATGTTAAATGCAGCGCAGGCCTTGCATTAAAGCAAAATTGCAGCTGTTCTGGGGTATTAAACGCATTAAAATCATTGTAATAATCATGCAAAATCTCTCAAATGTTCAATGCAACTAATGCATGGTACCATTAAAATCTTTATTGGTGTACGGTTCCCCCTGACATCCATCCACCCACCCACCGATCGATCAATCAATCAATCTTTGATTAATTCTTATTATTATTAATAATATAAATTATTATTACTATAGTATTATTATTGTATTTACTACCCCCGGCATCGCATTAGGATGACTTTTCAGGCTGCTGCAATGTTAAATGCAGTGATCGCCTTGCATTAAAGAAATATTGCAACACCCTGCGATGTGAAATGCAATAATAATCCTGCAAAACCTCTCAAATATTAAACGTGACTAATGCATCGTATTAGGATAACTTTGCAGGCTACTGCAATGTTAAATGCAGTGATGGCCTTGCATTAAAGTCATCTAGCGACCCCCCATGGATGTTATATGCATTAAATTAATTGCAATAATTTTGCAAAACCTCTCAAATGTTAACCCCAAATAAGAAAAGGAAAGAAAATAAAAAAAGATTAAAGACTGCCTGGTTGTTGGTGGTCCTGCACACGCCCCATGGAATTCCAAACAGAATAAACTATATATGTATATACATCTCTCCCAAAAGAACCATTGTAAATATGAACAATTCTTCTATATATATAGGCCCCTCTTTTGTAGATAAGGACGCCAGATATTTAAAAAAGTATCATATTTGTTCCTTAAATTATAAGTAATTTTTTCAAGTGGGATACAGTTAGAAATTTCATTATTCCAAAGGTCCATACTTAAATAGGAATCAGATTTCCAAGTAACTGCGATAGTTTTTTTGGCTACTGCTAATGCAATTTTTATAAATTCTTTCTGATATTTATTCATTTTAAGTTGTGGTCTTATTCCTTCAACATCACCCAATAACAAAAATCTTGGGTTGTATGGAAGTTGTATTCCGATAATCTGTTCTAAAAAGCTTCTTAAGTTTGTCCAAAAAGGTTGTATTTTTGAACAGGACCAAGTAGAATGAAACAAAGTACCAATTTCTTGATTGCACCGAAAACATTGGTCAGATAAACTTGAGTTTATTCTCTTTAATTTTTTGTGGTGTGATATATAATTGATGCAGAAAGTTATATTGTACTAGTCTAAACCGAACATTTATTGTATTTTTCATACTGTCAAGGCATAGTTTTGACCAATTTGTTCCATCAATATTAATATTCAAATCCGTTTCCCATTTTCGCCTTGATATATGAATTCCTTGTTTAGGAGCCTTTTTTGAATTAGATTATATATAATAGAAGTAAAAAAAATGATTTGTCCTTTTTGAATTAGGTTTTCAATTTCCTTAGATTTCGGCAATAACATTGTTTGACCCAATTTATCTTTTAAATAAGCTCTTAATTGAAAGTAACAGAAAAGGGAATTATTTGATATATGATATTTATTTTTCAATTGTTCAAATGACATCAATATACCTTTTTCAAAGCAATCACCTATATATCTAATCCCTTTTTGATGCCACCTATATAGAAGCTGGTTATCCATTGTAAAAGGTATCAATCTATTCTGAATCAAAGTTGTCTTTCCTAATAAAGATTTTTTTGTTTCATCCTCAAAATTTACCTTATTCCATAATCCGATCAAGTGTTTTAATAATGGAGATTCTTTCAGTCCCCGTATCAATTTAGGTTCCCATTTATATATAAAGTCTTCTGGTATATTTTCTCCTATTTTATCTAGTTCTATTCTTATCCATGCCGGGTTTTTTTCTTCAAAAAGAGATGCAATAAACCTCAGTTGGTTTGCTTTATAATAATTCTTAAAGTTCGGAAGTTGTAATCCTCCTGAATCAAACTTCCATGTCAATTTTTCCAACGATATTCTTGACATTTTACCTTTCCAAAGAAATTTCCGCACATATTTATTTAACTCTTGAAAAAACTTCTGTGGTACTTGTATTGGTAATGTTTGGAATAAATATTGTAATTTCGGAAATATATTCATTTTAACGGCATTAACTCTTCCTATTAATGTTATTGGTAATGTCATCCATTTATCAAGGTCCTCTTTTATTTTTCTTAGTAATAATAAATAATTTAATTTATATAAATTCTTCATATCATTATCAATTCTTATACCTAAATACTTTATACCAATTAATGGCCATCTAAATTGGGTTAGTAATCGACATTGAGTGTAATCTCCTTTAGTAAGGGGTAAAATTTCACTTTTATCCCAATTTATTTTATAACCTGATATTCTTCCATATTCTTCTAATCTAAAAGATAGTTTGCGCAACGAATCTAATGGTTTTGTTAAGTGTATCAAAACCTCATCTGCAAATAAATTAATCTTAAATTCTTCCTGATTGACTTTAAAACCCTTAATATCTGGGTCAGTTCTAATTAGTTCAGCTAACGGTTCTATCGCCAGGACAAATAAAGCAGGTGATAATGGGCATCCTTGTCTAGTTGACCTTTTTAATTGAAACGGTGTTGAAATTTGGCCATTTGTCGCTACCTTAGCTTTGGGATTCACATTTAGAGTTTTAATCCAGTTTATAAAAGTTGTTCCTAACCCATATTTTTCCAATACTTTATATAAAAAATCCCACTCTAACCTATCAAATGCTTTTTCTGCATCCAGAGCTACTGCTACACTTATTTCATTCCTCTTTTGTGCCAAATGCATTATACTAAGTAACCTAGTTACATTATCTGCAGAATGTCTATTTTTAATAAATCCAGTTTGATCCATATGTACTAATTTTGGTAAATACTTAGACAATCTATTAGATAAAATTTTTGCTACTATTTTATAATCTGTATTCAGCAAAGATATAGGTTTATATGATGTTGGTTTTAAAGGATCCCTATCTTTTTTTGGTATTACTGTTAAAATCGCTGTCGTAAAAGACTCTGGGAGGTTATGTGTTCTTTCCGCCTGCTGTATTACCTCCATAAAAGGAGGAATTAATAATTATTTAAATTTTTTATAAAATTCTGGCGGGAACCCATCTTCTCCTGGGGATTTATTACTCTGTAGTGATATTAACACTTCTTTGACCTCTTTTAATGAAAAAGGCATATCTAATCCCATCTGTTCTTCTAAATTTAATTTAGGAAGGTTTATTTGTGCTAAAAAAATCTATCTCATTAGTATCTTTTTGTGATTCTGACGTATAATTCAGAATTTAAAAAAAAAAAGATTTCATTAATTTCTAAAGGTTTATAAGTAATTTTATTTGTATTTATTCTAATAGCGTTAATCGTTCTCGAAGACTGTTCGGCTTTCAACTGCCAAGCAAGGACCTTATGTGATCTCTCTCCTAACTCATAGTACTCTGTTTAGTTCTCATAATTGCTTTTTCTATTCGGTATGTCTGTAATGTATTATATTGTAACTTCTTATTGTAACTTATTATATTGTAACTTCTTATTGATAAGTTGTCTTCGTTTCTCTTCCGTTACATACCTTTGAGATTCTTTTTCTAATTTTGTAATTTCTTTCTCCAATTGCTCTACTTCGGCCATATATTCTTTCTTAATTTTGGAAGTATAACTTATTATCTGTCCTCTCAAATATGCTTTCATTGCATCCCATATAACAAATTTATCATCAATTGAGTTGGAATTTGTATCTAAATAAAATTGAATATGTCTTCTCATAAACTCACAAAAATCTTCTCGATTTAATAATGTTGAATTAAATCTCCATCTATAAGTAATTTCCTCTTTATCCATCATTACCATCGACATTGTTAAAGGGGAGTGATCTGATAATGTTCTTGCTTTATATTCAACATTTTTCACTCTGTCCTGTATGTTTGTTGATAATAAAAAGAGATCAATCCTCGAATAAGTTTTATGTCTATATGAGTAAAAAGAATAATCTCTTTCTCTTGGGTTAAGTCTTCTCCATATATCGGTTAGATTTAAATCTTTCATCAATGACAAAGTTAATTTTGCTATTTTCGTTTTTGTAACTGTCCTAACTGATCTATCTAAAACTGGGTCTAAGCAAAAATTAAAGTCTACACCTATTAGTATTTTATCTTGGGCATCGGCCAGATTCAAAAAAGTTTCTTGTATAAATTTTATATCATTTTCATTTGGTGCATAAATATTCATCAAGGTCCATAATTCAGAAAAGAGTTGGCAATGTATAATCACATATCTTCCCGCAGGATCAATAATTGATTGGTAATGTTTTATTAATCAAAATTGCAACTCCCCTCGCTTTTGAATTGAATGAAGCTGCAGTAACCGTTCCCACCCAGTCTCTTTTTAATTTCTGATGTTCCATCTCTGTTAAATGAATTTCCTGCAAAAAAGCTATATCTATCTTCATTTTTTTAATATGTGTTAAAATTCTTTTTCTTTTTACCGGCCCATTTAACCCATTAACATTAAAACTCAAAAGTTCAGTAATTTAACCATTATTCTTAACAAAATTACTCCTATCTATAACATTACTTAACACCTCGTTTCTCATGGTTCTTTGGGGAGTTTCCTTAAAATTCACCATGTTGCTGTACACCCCCCCCCCCCAACATCCAGGCTAAAAGATGAAAAAGAAAAATAAATAGTTAAAGAAACCCAAAATAACCCCCTACTAATGCTGTTTATAAAAAAGAAAACAGCATTACCTCCCTCCATTTTACGGGTCATGGCACACGCCATGAATACACACATGAATCCCGCAGTCATCAATTGGTGGTTCTCCACCCCCCCCCCCGAACTAGCATAACCTTTTCTCCCAATCATTATTCATTCAATCTTTACATTTCATATCCTTTATCTTCTCTCCGTTCATATCCGTTTCAATCCATGTCTCATTGTCGTTCTTCTTGTATCTGGTGAGCCTTTGGAAGTTTTAAAGCAAATTCCTCAGCTTCCTGGTAATCAGTAAAAAATTTGTTTCCTTCTCTTTCTATAAAAATATTCAGTGTTGCAGGGTATCGCAGGTAAAATCGATAACCTTTTTGCCACAGGGCTTTTTTCGCAGGGTTGAATTCCTTCCTTCTCTTCAAAAGCTCATAACTTATATCAGGATAGAAAAAACGGTTATTCTCTCCACTTTTCGGAGGAGTAGAATTCTTTATGCATTGTGCAGCCGCCTTCAAAATTCTTTCTTTATCTTGATATCTCAATAATTTTATCAGAATTGATCTCGGATACTGACCCTGTTTTGGACTTGGTCTTAATGCCCTATGTGCCCTTTCAATTTCAATTTCGATTTCACTTTTTTCCATTCCCAAAATATTCGGAATCCATTTTTGAAAGAATTCTATTGAATCTTCTCCCTCTGCGCCTTCTTCAAGACCAACAATCTTTATATTGTTTCGTCTACTAGTATTCTCCAACAAGTCCAGTTTTTCAAATATCTGTTTCCTTTCTGTTATCCAAGCAGTTACGTTGTCCTCGATCTTATTCACTCTTTCAGTAGTATCTTCAGTCTTAACTTCCAATTTTTAAACTTTTTTATCCAATTTATCCATTTTTTTAAAACTTCTGTTGGTGGCGATGGTATTATTTTTTAATTGTTCACATACTTCTTGTAAGATCTCTTCCATACTTCCCCTATATTTTTTACTTTCAATTTTACCTTTAGGTCTATCAAATAGGCAAGGTTCATCTTCTGATGAATCTTCT
This sequence comes from Rhinoraja longicauda, assembly GCF_053455715.1. Taxonomy (NCBI): domain Eukaryota; kingdom Metazoa; phylum Chordata; class Chondrichthyes; order Rajiformes; family Arhynchobatidae; genus Rhinoraja; species Rhinoraja longicauda. The sequence continues at coordinate 4,815 of NW_027601916.1, read as the reverse complement.
TGATCGTCTGTATGTTCTTGGTCCTGGTCCTGGTCGATGTCACTATCTGTGGCAGAGGCATCCTGGGATTGTAGTTTCTTTAACTTCCCTTGTGACATTTCGCGCATGCACGGTTCCCCTTGTTCGCGCATGCGCGGTTCCCCGTATTCACGCGAGGCATGCTTCTTCCTCCCGGGTGCCGCCGCTCCTGCTTGCCATTCTTCGGGATCAGTCCTCTCAACTTGAGCACGAGGATTCTCCATCGCAACAGGGCCTCCTTCCCTCTTCTCACCCGATCTCTTTAAACCAATATGTTTCTTCAGTTTTTGTTTAGGAGACATGTTTCAATAATCCCCCGATCTTTATAGAGAATTATAGACTTTCTAAGAAACTTTTGTTCAATTTTTTTTTAACTTACTCGGTACTTTTCTAAGTTTTGTTCGGAGGAGCTGGAAGACCACAACCTGTGCCTACGTCATCACGTGCCGTCCCCGAACATTCTTTGCATCCATTTATCTTAATCAGACCGTGCCACATTCTCCGTGTGACCCAGAGGTTGTACTTGGACTTAAGTTTCTCCCGGTATTGTCTCTTGGCACCCTTGATGGCTTTGCGGAGACCACAGACTCTTCACACCACGGGACCCACTCACAAGTTAGGATACTCTCGACCTAGTGTTATCGTCCGGATTCACAATCTACAACATTGAAACTACTGAGGCCTGTCTATCGGACCACAGCGCTATCATTTTTGACGCATCTCTGCCTTTATCTCCCGCAAAATCTCATTTCCCTGTTCGCTACTCCCGCGACATAAATTCATTGCCTGCCAGTAAATTCTCCGAGGCTCTCACAGCTGCCCCCAACATCTGCACTATTGAGGCTTCTCCCCCCATCTCAGCACTGAGGATCTCACCTCTTTATTTAATATCACTTGCTCTTCCATCCTGGATTCTATCGCTCCCCTTAAAATGAAAAAGCCTAAGCCCATAGGTCGGCCTTGGCTCAATGACACCACCAAAGCCCTAAGAAGGGGGTGCAGAAAATCAGAACGGAGGTGGAAATGTGACAAGCTTCAAATTTCCTTCGAAATTCTGAGAAACAATCTTCTCAAATACCAGGAAGCAGTAAAGTCTGCTAGAGCACAATACTTCTCCGACCTTATTTCCAAAAACTCTCATAACTCCAAGGTCCTATTTAGCACAATTACCTCTGTCATATGTCCCGCCCCCAGTACCAGCTTAGTTAGGTCCCCTGCTAAGTGCGAAGAATTCGCTAAATTTTTCACCAGCAAAGTTGAGAACATTAGAATGAACATTTCCCCTCCCACCCGTGACCTAGCTGTCTCACGAGTCTGTTCATCTAAATTGGACTGTTTCCAACCCGTCACTCTATCCTCCCGTGCAAAGCTTGTCTCCGCTATGAAACCTGCAACCTGCCCCCTTGATCCTGCCCCCACTGCCCTTCTGAAGGCTCTATTATCAACAGTTCTCTGGCCACTGGCACTGTTCCAACCTGTTTCAAGCACGCGGTGGTCCAGCCCCTACTGAAAAACCCTAACCTAGACCCCACCTTGCCTAGTAACTACAGACCCATTTCCAAACTGCCATTCCTGTCAAAAGTCCTTGAAAAGGCAATTCTAAACCAATTAGTGCCATACCTACACCAAAACACCATCCTGGAAAGTTTCCAGTCAGGTTTCAGAGCCCACCACAGCACAGAGTCTGCCTTGTTGAAGGTACACAATGACCTGCTTCTCGCCATCGACACCGGCGACGGTGCAATCCTGCTCCGTCTCGACCTCAGCGCAGCGTTCGATACAGTGGACCACACCATCCTTATTGACCGTCTCCGGTACGCGGTTGGCATTGATGGCACTGCCGTGAGCTGGTTCGCTTCCTACCTCAAAGTTAGGAGTTTCGCCATCAACATAGGCAGTTATTCCTCTGCTCCAGCTAGCCCCTCCTGCGGAGTTCCACAAGGCTCCATCCTAGGCCCCATTCTCTTCTCTCTATACATGCTCCCCCTTGGCCAAATCATTCAAAGGCACGGCATTTCTTTCCACTGCTATGCCGATGACACTCAGCTTTACCTCCCCCTGAAGCCCTACAACCAGTCAAATTTAAACAGCCTCTTACACTGCCTTGAGGACATAAAATGTTGGATGGCACAGAACTTCCTCTAATTAAACGAGAGCAAGCCTGAGGTCATCCTATTAGGCCCCCCGACTCCATCAAATCGATAACAGGCAGTCTTGGAAGCCTATCCTGCCTAGTCAAACCGCATGTCAAAAACCTCGGCGTGTTATTTGACTCTGCATTAAAATTTGACAAGCAAGTCAACGCTGTGGTAAAAGCCAGCTTCTTCCAACTTCGTACTTAGCTAAAATCAAACCTTTCCTCCAATTCGACGGCACTGAAAAAACCATTCACGCTCTCATTTCCTCCCGCCTAGACTACTGCAACTCCCTATACACTGGGATCAGCCAATCTTCCCTGTCCCGCCTGCAACTGGTCCAAAACGCCGCAGCGAGACTCGTGACGAGTACCCGTAAAAGGGACCACATCACGCCGATTCTGGCCTCTCTCCACTGGATCCCTGTACGGTACAGGATCAACTTCAAGCTCCTCCTATTCACATATAAAGCCCTAAATGGACATTCCCCCTCACTACATCAAAAATCTTCTAACCCACCTCTCTAACTCCAGGTCCCTCAGGTCGGCCGACTTGGGGCTACTCACTATCCCGCGGTCTAGGCTTAAGCTCAGGGTTTAACACGCTTTTGCGGTTGCAGCTCCTAGACTGCGGAACAGCATCCCTCTCCCCATCAGAACTGCACCCTCCATCGACTCCTTTAAGTCCAGGCTCAAAACCTATTTCTACTCCCTAGCGTTTGAGGCCCATTGAGGAGGCGCTGTGAACTGTTTTGTATGTGCTGATATGTTTGTGTGCTACTGTATGTTTCATTTTTTCCTTAGTACCTTAACAGATGTACAGCACTTTGGTCAACGTGGGTTGTTTTTAAATGTGCTATACAAATAAAATTGACTTGACATGACTTGACTATATGCAAGCCCTCTTGAAATAAATGCTATTAAATAAGAGGAATATATCGGCTAGATGCACAGAGTCCCTTGCCCAGAGTAGGGGAAATGAGAACCAGAGGACATAGGTTTAAGGTGAGGGGGGGAAGATTTAGAAGGAACCCGAGGGGCAACTTTTCCACACAGCGGGTGGTGGGTGTATGGAACGAGCTGCCGGAGAAGGAAGTTGAGGCAGGGACTATCACACAGTTTAAGAGACACTTGGACAGGTACATGGATATGACAGGTTGGAGGGATATGGGCCAAACGCGGGCACGTGGGAATAGTGTAGATAGGGCATGTTGGTCGGTGTGGGCAAGTTGGGGCGAAGGTAGGGCCTGTTTCCACGCTGCATCACTCTGTGACTCTAAATACTAACTCCGTGCAGTAGTCTGATTGTGGAGAGAAAGAAACTGTTCCCGATAAACTCCGGAACTCCCCGTAAAGTGGCAACACAAGTAGACAGAGCGGTGAAGAAGGCGTGTGGTCCGCTTGCCTTCATCTGCCGCGGAATCGAGTTCAAGAGCCAGGACGTCAAGATGCATCTCTCCAGGACTTTGGTCAGGCTGCATTTGGAGTATTGCACGCCGTTCTGTTCGTCCCACACTACAGGAAGGATGTGGGGGCTTTGAAGAGGACGAGAGGGGAGTCACAGAGACAGGGAGAGGGAGTTTAGGGGCCGGAGGGGAGGGGTTCACAGAGACAGGAGGGGGTGTAGGGGCGGGAGGGGAGGGTGTCACAGAGACGAGGAGAGTGTGGGGTATGAGGGCAGGAGGGAGGGGGTCATAGAGAGGGGGTGTAGGGGCAGGAGGGATGGGGTCATAGAGAGGGGGTGTTAGGGACCGGAGGGGAGGGGGGTCACAGAGATTGGTGTAGGAAACACTCTCTCCAGTCCCCAGGGAAGAGGCACAGGGACAGCTGTTACATCCCATGGCGGCTAACCGTTCTAACCGCACTTCCCCTGAATGGCGTTGGAGAGAGAAGTGGGGGGCGAGCAGGAGGAGAGTTGGGGAAAAGAGAGAGAGAGACAGATAGGGAGAGATAGCTGAGAAGACGAAAGGGGAAGAGATGGAGGGGCAGTGAATTATCAAAGGGAGATTGGGAAGATGAAGAGGGAGGGGTGTTCAGAGCGAGTGGGTTGGCAAAAGGGAGAGAGGGGAGCGTGAGATAGATAGAGAGAAACTGAGGAAGAGATGCAGTGAGAGTGAGAGGGGAGGGAGGGGTAAGGGGTGAAAGGTTGACAGAGACAGAGGCGCAGAGAGAGAGAACAGGGAGGGGTAGGAGAGAGAGTCACCGTTCAAAGAGAGGAGAGCAGTAAGGATGGGGGGAGAGAGAAAGGGAGGAGGGAGATGTGCCACATCATTCGCTGTATTATTTGGGGTTTCGAACAATTCTGAAGCCACAATGTTTCTGTTCTCTGAGTGTGGTGAGTCTTTGGGTCGTTCCTCCTCAGACGTGACGAAGGCAGAGAATGTTATTGTCCCGGCGCAAAATCAGACCCACTGCAGGCAAGCAAGGAGTGAATGGTTACCGGCCTCGCCGGGAGTGTGGGGGTGAGGTTGCAGTCAGTTAAGCGGCGATCATATTGAGCGGTGAACCAGAGTGGAGGGGCCATTTTAGTGCGAGGTGATCTGTTGACCTAACTCCTCAACCTGAGAAACATGTTCGCCCACTCCACCATCAAACTGGGCACCAGAAGCCCTGAGAGGGTCCCTGGAATTTGGGATTGCCTTAGTGAGTGAAGCGGATTGAAG